>NW_024467311.1:172745-184386 GCF_000600275.1 Aspergillus ruber CBS 135680 | reverse complement strand
TTTTTTTTTTTTTTTTTTTTTTTTTTTTTTTTTTTTTTTTTTTTTTTGGTATCATCGTTAACATCTGGATAGTCCCTGCGGTCTACTACGCACATCTGGTTGCCACTCGGGCTCGCCACCATGAGGACGTCCCTGCTAGCTCTGGGCCCCAGAGCGGTCCTGAAGTGAAAATGACCAACCCGAAGCCTGCGAATCGACCTGTGGACCCTAGGCTTTTGCCTATTCACGGAACTTCGAATAGACTTCCCTTTGGTATGTGGTTCGTCTAGAATCGACTGGCGAGTCGTTCCTCTTTCCCGACTTTGGAAATATCAATGTTTCTTCATTCCATCTTGACTTGAATGGTGTTCTTAGGTCTGCGATGGCCGGATCGATCGGAACCGTCTGGCCTTTGCGGGACGGATGGATCCGAACGAGACAGCCGTTGCGGATCAGAATACTAATCGACTTAGATAGTTACTGACAGAGCCTTCTACTAAACAATATGAACATCATTTATTCATCTTTGGCATTTTGCCCCTTCCGTAGGCGATCGAACTCGTGTTCTTTGTGCTTTTATCCTAATTCGTTATGGCACAATCGCGTTTCTTTTTCTTGCAACCTTCGAAAGATTTGAGCGTTCTCTTCTATTCTAACAAATCTCAGAGGTTATGCCGGCAGTAAGAGATGTATATCAACAGACGAAGAGAGCCAAGAAGAAAACGACATTGCAGTAGTAAAAAACAAACAGCCTGCTCCGATTTCTCATCTTCCCCTTGCTTGCTGCATACATGGGGTTAAGTACATATCAAGACAACCAGAAGGATCGGAATGAAAAGTGAGAAACGATTTAGGGGCTCTGTTTGCTAATACAGAACCGCCAATTCCCCGAGTACACGTATTACCCCAAAAATAAAATAATGGATAATGAAAAATAGAAAAAGAAAAGAAATGAAGAAAGTTTCATGTTAATGCTTCTAACATCAACAAATCTGACGTCCGGACCAATTGTAAATCAACCGATAAGTCCCAGCCAATCGATTCATATTTGATTATCCTGCGGTGCAAGCGAGAAAAAAAGCCTTATGAACGGAACTCGGGAGTGAAAGTAAGGTCGCAAATAAGAATGAGATAGGACAGCATGCAGGGGAGTGAAATGATGGGCTGATAGATAGATGCAAGTGCAGGGACAGAGTAACACTCCATAGAAAAGCGTTGATCAACCAGCCAACCCAGGTGAGATTAGGATAGATGTGTAGCGGTGTATGCTGTAAGAACCTGGGCTCTATTCGAAATGGCGCTTGCAGTGTCTTGGCTAGGTAGGAGGTATTAGTCCAGACGCTTGCAGGGTGTATCGTTCCGTAAGTTCTGCTTTCTGTATAAAATATGCAGCTCAAAAGGGAAGGAGAAAGAAAGAAACCCATAGAATAAAAGATGCGCGTAGAAGAGAATGAGCCTTTGATACAAAAAACAATAAGTAGAATAAAGGTTTGAAGGAAGAAAGAAACGAGAGGGAGACGAAAGTAAAAGATACTATACACAAAACGCAAAAGTAGATGTTTCAAGAAGAGAATAGCACCGATCTTTCCTCAAAACATCCGCAAGAGTGTTCTAAGAAAGATACAACGACCATAATCATACATCATGATACATCGCCCGCAGTTCCATTGGTTAGAGGCACAGCGCCGTCACCGGCCTTGTTCGCCTGTTCATCAAGCTCACCAGCACCATCAGAAGTGGCCGAATTTTCCACACCATTCTTCGAGTTCCCAATGTCACCGAACGAAGAAGCTGCAGCGTCGTCTTCTCCATTGGCATCGTTGGTCTTCGCATTGGAGTCAGGTTTCGTGCCATCGATGTCACCACTGTTTTCGTCTTCGGGGATACCCATACCCGCACTACTATTCTTCTTGATCTTCTTCTTGTTAGGCTCTAGGGTGCCAGATTTGGAACCAAATGAAGCACTTGGCGGCGCCGGTCGCTTGCTTGGACTTGAGGTAGGTCCTCCAAGATTAGATGGGGGGGCGATCTTGCCGGACGCTGGAAGACGAGGTCGAGTGGCTGTTGGCCTTTGTTTGGGCGGTAGCTCGAGGTCTTCGACGAGAGGGTCGTTGTTGTGAGCCTCCAACTTGTTCTTGAAGAATTCTTGTACGAGCCCAATTTGCGATGATAGTGACTCAGTCGTAATGCGTGGGTATTGCGATGGTGGGGGAAAGATGTTGATGATTTGCGTAGAACTAGAGATAAAAATGAGCATGATTTTTGGAAAAAGTAGATTAGACAACAAACATACCTCGTGTTCTGGGACTGCACGGCACTGATCCTGTTCTGCAGAAGATGGAACGGAACACTCAACGTAGCCAGTCCAAACTCCTTATCCAATCCAAGTTCCTTAAAACCAAAGAAATCTTCATCAATATCCTCAGCAAAGTCGCCGCTGGCAAATTGGTCACTTCCATCCGCAAAGGCATGAGAGCCGTCTTCGCCACCTTCGGCAAGAGCGGGACGCAGAAGTTCAGAAAGCAGGGACTTCATGCGATCATGGACAGTTGCGAGCTTGCTTCCAAGTCTTTCCACATCATCCTTAATGTAGGACTCGAGAGATTCAATGTCGATACCGACGGAGGAAAGGGTGTGGAGAACAATCTCGGGCTCCGTGTAAGGCCGCTTCCATTGGGAGTTCTGGGTTGTACTCTCAGGCGAATCGCTAGCAGGTATTTTCGGAACCTCCATGTAGGACTTGAGGGTTTCGCCGATCTTCTGAAAGAAGTCTGATGCGACATCCGTGACAGCATCAAGCGCTGAAGGCTGGTATTCTTCGAATCCAGCATGGTAGAACAACTTGGCGACAGAGCGCTGGAGTGCTGATTTGCAAATCCAGGGAGAAGTCACAGGCCCTTGGTCGTTCATCACATGAGATGGGATGTCTTGTTCAACGAATGGTTCCGGATTGTACTTCTGGAACTGGTTTTGATACATCTACTGCGTGTTAGAATTTCTCGTCAATACGAAAATCGCAAAGTAACATACTTGAGATTGCAGTTGCATCTGCTTCACAATACCAATCTTCGAACAGATTTTCCGCGTTTCTTGCATCTGCCGCATATTCGCATTCAGCTTATGGGTAAATTTGCTGTCAGGTTGAGTAAATGACCCCTTGGGTAGGATCCGCAAAAACTCTTCAGACGCATCGACAATGTTTCCATCAGAATCTTCTCTCCAAAGTATCTGGTCAGGTAGGTCGGGAATGCCAGACATGACATCGTAATAGTCGGGAATCACTTTATCCTCTTCCACTTCAATGCCTTCCGCAAGGGTCTTGCCGGCAGCATCAGATTCCATTCCTTGAGAAGACTCACGGGTCTTATCGCCATCGTGATGGGCTTGCGTCTGGCTATGCAGCCATCTTCTCATACCAGCCTTTGTTCTAAGCAAAGCCGGTTCGTCAGAATTGAGTTTGTCGCCCTTGAACAGACGGTGACGTTCTGCCGCGATTATAGCCCGATCCTTCTTCGTGACTTGCTTCCAGATCTTGTACTCCGGGTCCTCCACATCCACGCCTGATGCGGATAAGGCACTTAGCGCTGCGTTGGAAGTGACCATGCCATCGATCTCCATGGAATCGTCTTGGCTTGCGGGCATGCCAGCCGCGGGGTCAGGGGTCTGAGTGCTTGGTGGCGGTGTTCCGAATCCGTTCTGCGTGCCTTCCGTATCGACGTGAGAGTCCGCACGTAAAGGGGGCGGCGGTTGTGAGGATGCGGCACCAGGCGGCTCAGAACCACTGGGAGTGTTCCTAGCAGGAGCAGCACCTTTCTTAGCAGCCGACTTGCCGGGAGCTTTTCTGCCCCTCGAAGACATGATAGGTTCGTCGTCACTTTCTTCCGCACCGTCGAGATCTGCCATTTGAAGTCTGCGTTCCTCCGCCTCGACCTCTGCACGGTCTCTGATGACAATATCAGGGATGAGAGGAACGACCTTCTCCGTCTCTTTTTTCATATACATGGCATGCTTGCGCAGGACGTGTTCGGCGGTCGTGTTGTATTTGAAGCAATTAGCCCAAATCAGGTTCAGGTCGTCCACGAACTCTTGCTTGGACCTGTATTGCAAGGCTTTGAGCTTCTTGGTCATTGTTCCCAGATCCATTGGGTGTTTGATGACTATCACGTTAGACTTAGCATGACTGCAGATTGAAGAGAAAGAATAAGGAGAGTCCGCTTACTGTTGTAGTAGTCAGGCGCATCGCGCTTATTGACACGAGTCAAGAACGCAGTAGAATGCTCAGTCATAGCCTTTAGTTCGCTGAGGACCTTTTCCGCTGCTTCGTAGAGCTCCTCCTGACCGATCTTATCCTCACTGGCCCATTTGCTCCGGTTCTTGCGAACCTCACTCATCAAGCTGCGGAGTTCTGCGTCTGATGCTTGAACCATTGTCCGCTTCATATCGATTCGTGCGATCAGATTCTTTAAGGTCAAGCTGGAAGCACCCAGGTTCGCGCTACTTAGCGAACCATAACCGCTCTGGGTCGAGTTCGCGTTGTCATTACCAGTATTGGCTTGTCCAGACATCTCCGCCTCCACCTGTCGCTCTGATTCCTCCAATCGCTTTTGATCCAGCATCGCATCACGATCATTTTCCAGTGTATAGAAAAGAGTATGAAAGCTCCGCTTCGCAGCCTCCTCGGTGGCCCTCTTATCCTCCTCTAACTTCTTCCGAATCTCTTCAAGCGTCTCCTTTTTCACCTCCTTCGAGCCTTCAGCGCCAGTAGATGTCGCGAAACTAGCACGATGGCCCGGCGATGGGGTACCACCAAGATCCTGGGATGATGGCGCGGCAAGCGACGACCTGGCCTTCACTGGCGATTGAGCGGGTTCAGCAGCAGAAGGCTCCTCCGCTTCTTCTTCCTCGTCATAATCGTCATAATCATCGTCGTCCAGCTTCCTCGCAGGCTTCTTTGGGGGGGGCGGTGGAGGCGCGGCCGGTTCGTCAGCGCGTAAGGTCTTAGTGTCGGGGTCGCCAACATACGCGACGGGCAGCGCAGCGTCGTCGACTTCATCCTCAACTTTATGATCCCTGTCAAACAACGAGCCTATTTTCGCCTCGCTGCGTTTATATAGATCTCTAAAAATGGCAATGCGCGGATCCTCCTCGACGGCGACATCCGTCTCCGATATCGAATTGCCCGTGTGAGACCCGTCGGCCACAAAGGAACCGCGCACGAGAGGCGTTCGCGAACCGGAAGCAGATTTCGGATAGCCATTGGCAAGCTTCAAATCTTGAGAATCATCGGGAGGACGTGGGATTCCTGGCGGAAGCCAGGCGTGGTGGTTGTGGCCGAGCGACATGCTCGCTCCAAAACCCCGATTCTGGGGCGGGCGAGGGGGCTCGAATCTCCACGGTTATAATCAAGTTCGTAGAGGGTACAACGAAAGGTTTTTATGGCTGGAAATTGACATAGAGAGATAAATCAGATTGCGGGGGTTTGAATGCAGATAATTTCCAATCTTAAAATGATGGCTTTGGTGGGAAAGGAGGATGGAGAAGATGGGCGCTGCTGTAGAAGGTTCTCTGCGCGGATGAGGTGAAGTCGTGAAGGCGGAAGGCCGCCGCAGTTTCAGACCAACCGCGCAGTTCGCATCCGTCGAGAAAGGTAGCAGTTAGGATATGAACAGTAAAGATGATTATTTTGCTATTATAGTAAAGATGGAAGATCAGAATAGCTAAACAATTGAACGATCTCCTGCAACCACTACATCTGTCCCCACCAATCAATCATTTCCTACTACTTCACAGCACATGACCCGAAGGCATCACTATCGTCACCAGCGTCGGCTGTCTGAGCCAGCCTTCTCCAACTCCAAAATAACAACCCTATTGCATCGCGCACTCACAGTATCATAATGCGAATCCGCTACCCCTTCGCGGGTAAACTCTCCTCTACCATACAACCCATCAGAACAAGACACTAAAGTAAATACAGGCGCTTTCATCCTCCTCATCCTAGTCGCAGCCTACGCCGGCCTCCTCCCGCACAATACCTCCCCCTCCATCCCCTCAAACCTTCAACCAAACGACAAATTCCTACATCTAATAACCTTCTTCCTCCTCTCCCTAATATTCTATTGGATCTTCGACACCTCGCGCCGCCGCGCGCTGCACCTAACCCTCCTCATTTGCACACTGGGGTTCGGCGTCGGCTCCGAAATCCTGCAGGGCCTTCTCCCCAACGACCGGCCATTTGACCCGCTCGATCTGCTTGCGAATCTAGTGGGTAGTCTTGGTGCGGTGGGACTGTGCGGATGGTATCATCGACGGATGTTGGAGAGGAGGCGGAAGGCGAGGTATGGGGCACTAGCTGATGAAGAGGGTGACGGGGAGGATGTGGAGTTAGGTGTTACGGGTCATGGGCGTGATGAGGAGAGTGGACTGGGACCGCAAGAGAATGGGGTTATGTCGTTGGAACAGGAGGTGGATAATTGGGATGAGAATGCTGTTGATAATTGGGACGAGGAGGATAGGCTTGATGAGAATGGAAACGATGCTCATGGTCAGAAGACTGATGGTGCTGGGGCCACGGCTGGAAATAACGAGGGGAAAAAGCGGAGTGATTGATTCAAATAGCCCTGCTTCTGGTGATATTTTGATTCTTTTTGGGAAGTCCTAAAAGCAAGAAGAGGGCGGCAGTCTCTTCATCTTATGATTGATCCGATTTTGTGTCATGTATTATGCCATCCTCGTTTTTTTTTTTTTTTTTTTTTTTTTTTTTTTTGATTGAGCATTTCAGTGCCCTTTTGAGCTCTATGATGATGTCTACTACGTTATACGAGTACACTCTTTTCTGTTGCTAGCGTTTTCATGCCGTGTATGCTTATTGTCAATTTGATGTTACACATTATATGTATGACCTTGCCTTTGAAGACAGGATTTCACCAAAAATTATCACCCACCTATCGTGGTAGATTAGAATCACATCAAATATAAACGGTCATTATTGCTCATGACCAATTCATCTGCTAATCTATACTATTTCTAAATGTTATGGTATGGCAGGTCTGGGGACACACAAAGCACAAGAGCAAAGACGCAAAATCGAGGCATTGGTAGGAGAAACGATGATCAAAAAGGCCGAACTGGCAAATTGAAGGATTATGTGCCTGCCGTAAGTGCACTAATAGGATCAGAAAAGGGAAATAGAGAAAGAAGGGTATAGAGTGAATCAGGTATTATAATTGCCATGCGATGGTATAACAGGGACGAGACATAACAATGCGAATCAGAAAATCATGAACAGTCATAAACAAAGAGCCAATGAGCGCATGTATCAAAGAAATGAAACGCCGAAAAACACATAGGGTGAAAGAGAAGATAAGCCAGTTGATAGTGTGATGTCAAGCGCACAGGCGTTATTCGGTATCCGAGATTTCAGACCAGCTCCTGTCGGAGGTTGAAGGGTGATTCTGCAAATCAGATTTGTTGGACAACTTGGCCATCTTCGGAGACCTTTCATCTCCTGTACTTTTCGGAGATCCGGTGGTCTTGCCGAGTTTTATATTGACCTGCTCCCGCAGAACTTCGTACAGGAACTGCAGCTGCAAAGGATTGATCACCATCATCATCCTCTGTTCCCGCAACCGATCGACAGTCTCATAGACTGGGTCTTCCTCTGGGTCAGTCTCATTTAACAACTGTCCAGATTCGAGTTCTTTGAGAAGGTGGTCAAGCGCAATGAAAGTGCCAGTTCGCCCAACACCGGCACTGCAGTGGACCACGCGCGGATTGTTCGGACTGCATTTGGAGGCCGACAAATCAAGCAACTCAAGAAGAGCTGCACGGTCTTCGCCTTCAGGTTTGGTATGGTCGGGCCAGCCTGCAAAAAGGAAGTGCCAGACAATCTTGGATTCCGAACCCAGTCTCAGTTCGAGTTTGCGAATCTCAGAACGACACTTTTCATCGAAAGTGGTTTCCAATAGGGTAACCTCGCCTAATATAGTAGCATCTTCCTTGTCATGTTCTTCGTCGATGACAAATGGATCGTCTTCATTCACTTCCAGTAGCATTGTCGGATCTTCAAGGTCGAGAGGAAAATACTGTGCACATTTCTCTTTGCCTAACTCGAACGTCTGCGTTAGCATGATGATGACAGCAACTTCGCGGCTTTCATGGAAGACCATATGCCAGAAGTGGGGAAAATGTCCCTCTTTTGGACCCTATTAGGAACAGACGAGATTATTAGACAACTCCTCTTGAACACCTGGAAAAGGCAAATGGGCAAATATATGATACTAACCTGACTTGCGATGTATCGTCTCTCCGCTAGGGTTACTGTATCCTCCAACACGATTGGTGACGCATTGGTATAATCACATGCACCCTCCGGTACCCGGAGGTGGATTCGAGAGTTTGCCCATGCTTGAACATTGGCATATCGATTCCTTGCTTTGACTTCAAGGTCTTCATCCACAGCCCAGCGATGTAAGGGATCGTTAGAGACTCTTCCTTCATGTGCACGAACGCTCTCCATCCAACAAAGGTCATCAAATTTGCGATAGATGTCTGAATGCAACAAGTAACCATTAGTCCTTAGTGTTACCAACGTCAAAGTGGGTTTTATAGAACTAACCAAAAACTGACTGACAGAGGAACGGCGGTATATTTTCATCATAGCCTTCTTCTAGCTCGGGGTTATCCATATCCTCCTCGTCCAGAACATCGAGTCCGTCGTCATCGTCCTCCGGGTGGCCCCGTTTGGTGGCCATGTTTGTATCGATTTTGATCGTGGGATGTGCCATTTTGGCCGCAGCGATCCTACGGAAGGTCCGGACCTTGCCTAGGACGCCGCGCGCCTTGTTGGAAACACGCTTCTTGGTTGACGCAAGTTTGCGCGGACCGTCGCCTACGCTGACAATGTCTGACGTTGGCGAGTGGGGAAGCGGCTGCGCAGATGCTCCTGCCTCAATATGAACACCGTAGGATGCGTTGCCACCAAGAAAGGGCTGCTGTGGCGTTATCTGCAGCGTAGACAGATCGGGACAGCTGTTAGAGCTGCCCCTCGCTCGTTGCTTGGCCAGTTTTTGAGATCGCGCGGAACTAGGAAGATGGCGTATGGGAGGAAAAAAAAGGGCACTGTCGTCACGCAGGACAATCGGGCTTGTATTGCGTATTGCCCGAAGAAGCCTGCACCGTGCCCGGAAGGAATTGAGGAGAGGGTCCGGTGAGATGCGAAAAATGCCCGGATAATGCAGGAACGAAAGGAACGAAACAGGGAAAAGACGGTAAGGTTATCGCGTCGGCAGGAAGAGGAGAGTGAGATGTAAGATTATAAATAAATGATAGAAAATAATAAAATAATAAAATAAAATAAAAAGGGAAACCCCTCGTCGCAAAATCTCCCCGCACGAGAAGGGAAGGGAGTCTTAGCCCAAACAGCGATGAGACAAAAGGGAAGGAAGCTGCAAAGGTAAAGCAAATAAAGTGTTTAACAAAGGGATCTGAAAGTCCCAATGGGACGATTATGCGGTACAAGCAAACAAGATATTAGGTATGGTGAAGGATGCAACCGGAAATACCGCGACGAAAGCAGAGCAGTGACTGATGTAATGAGATGACAGGGATTTTGAGGTAGCGCAGTTCGGAAGTATACAAGAGGGAAAAAAAAAAAAAAAGCAACAAAGTTCCGGGAATTGGGGACAGCTGAAGGATTCAAGAAGTCTGAAAGAAGAATGGAAGACGCGCTAGAAAATTCCCCTCGGCTAATCGCACTGTTTAGTTCTATTCTGCTGCAATTTCATTATTGTTATTACTACTACTCTGATCTCTTTTCTCCAAATCAACCCCTTATTTTCTGCCCTCAATCTGCATTCCGGAAGTGCCCTGGTCTCGTGACCATGGGGCGGAGATGTAGCATGTAACTTCTAATTGGTAGATCTTTCCTAAGCGGCAAAAAAATGTTTACCACTTCCACCACCGCTTTTTTTCTTTTTCACCCCTCCTTCTTTTTGCCCAACCTCTTTTTCTTCACTGTTCTCCCTTACACGAAAGACGCGAGCTGCTACCAACATCAATATAGTTCTCGATGTAGCTGGTTGATTGTCTTGTCAAGATGGGTTTTCATTGGTTCTGGCTTCGGACTGTCGAGGTGCGTTGACAGTTCGCCTCCCAGAAAGTCTCATGTGACTGACGGTTTCCTCCGAACAGGCCTGGCTTACTGCCCGGGTATGTCCTAGTACTTCACTGTTCCGGTTGGTTGAGGTGTGAACTGACTCTGGTGCCCGATCCGAAGCTGCTGGCCAGCCCGTCGTTTCACCGGATGGTTGGGAGAGTCCATCAGAAGGTGCAGCACATTCGTCATGGTGTACCTCCCGAGGAGATGGGAGGTACCAATATCGACAAGAATAGTATGACTCATTTCTCTCGAGGATGTTGGGCTCTTGATTGTGTCTGAGACTGACCTGTTCGTTTGTTAGATGATAGTCTTCAGCGTTTCGCTCGATATTTCAAGGAAGAGATTAAGGATCAGTTCAAAGGCAAACCGCCGAACAAACTGTGACCATACTGTATATTCGAACGACATTATGTTATGATACCCGACAATAGAGTCTCCCCTTCGTCTTCGCTCCATACTGTACATTAGGTACCGGATAAAGATTGGGCTGCATCTCTTCTGCACCGTGGGCTGTATCCCTCATTCTATCCGGAGAAGGAAACGTCAACAGCTCCACCGCTTTGCTCGGCTTCTTATGGTTTAGCTGGGCTTTGAAATTGGAGGCGTACATACACTTATAGTCTAACCAATCCTTTTATATCACTCTGACGTCTTATGATCCGGATCTCAAATATGAGCCACGCTAACCTGACCCGTCATATACAATAGTGTACGGGTACTCCGTACTGTTGTTTATTGATAAGTGGGACTTGTCTATTGCGTACTATTGAAGATTCGAGGTATTTAGATGGAACATAGTATTACTCAGCATTCCGATTGCGCTTGGGGGCTTGAGTTGCAGAGTGCGTATTGCGGACAGAGTACTCCGTACCCCTGGCAGGGATCAGAGCACGTACTGCATCAATGTGCATGTCCTATCGAGCATTCCAATCGATAGCTGAATGTGAAGACGCACTCTGCAAACAATTGCTTAACTCTGCAGAAGAATTGTGGAGCGTCCAACGGTTTCTTATCACTATGGGGCGCGGAATTCGCTGTACTCCGGTAAAAGGGTTCTTAGACCATACTGTACCTGAGCCACCGCACTCGGCAGAGATATCCATGGCCAGGGCTACTTGTCAGGTGACTGTCAGGCACACAACAAAAAAAAAAAGAAGAAGAAAACAGCTTAAACTGACGCATATCTAATAGGCCGAGGCATCGGAAATCGGCTCAATTACTGGTCTTTGTTGTTTTTGTTCTGTTCCGAATTGAGGCCGAAGTGGATATCGGAAATATACACAAAAAGAACATGAAGAACCAGGGGTCGGCGAGCCTTGGGACTGTGAACTTCGGTGTTGGTTCTGTTTTTCTTTTTCTCTTTGCACATTAACAAAACAGGGTACAATTAATACTCTGCCTTGTCTAAGCTTTAAGACACTAAAAAAAAAAAAAAAAAAAAAAAAAAAAAAAAAAAAAAAAAAAAAAAAAATTCTATATATCGAAATCGCAGACCAATGCATA
>NW_024467311.1:81625-172645 GCF_000600275.1 Aspergillus ruber CBS 135680 | reverse complement strand
AAAAAAAAAAAAAAAAGAAAAAAAAAAAAGAAAAGCCAGTTTAGTTGTTGTAAATCTTCAATAGTGGCGACTATTTTAAGCCCACAATCTTTGTCAGTCTCCCGTAGTTTATTCCTAAACAGGAAAAACGTCGAGTTAGTGACCCGGAGATAGAGTGTGCCGCTGTAACGAAAATACAAGAATTACCCGTAAACCAGGTAAGATATCCGCTCTATCCTGAAATTTCCGTAATGTCAATAACCGGTTCGAAGCGCCAAGTTGGAACCATTTCAGCCAATAACCACACGCAGTGTATGTACACCCCACCAGGATAATCCGGAAGCATGGCTGGGATTGGCGGGAGCAGGTCTGGAATGTCTCAAGTGGTGAGAGATGATTGGCTTCTGGGGTACATTAGTGGCCAAACTAAGATGGCGCTCCGAAGTCCCACCGACCCAAGATGATCTAGCCTGTTCGGACCGTTTCTTTTCGCCTCATATCGCCAGAAAAAAAAAAGAAAAATGGAGGCCCTCCCTCTGGATCATTCATTAATATTATTAGCATTACTGGGCACTATTCATTCTTTCTCTTGACACTTGACTCTTTAGCCGCTCTCGTGGTTTCACTCGCTTTTTCTCTTTCTCCTCTCTTTCTCTTCCTTTTTCATCCTTCTGTCTATAGCTCTTCCAACCTTAGGGAATCTTCACCATTTCCGTGGCTGATTTCCTTGACTGTCATTCGCTCATCCCTTGGTACAGCTGGTGATACGAACAAAGAACCCTGGGCAACGTAACTCTCAAACACGCAAAAGCCGCCCGATTCTTCATCTCTCACCTTCGCATTCTTTATTACTATCATCATCATCATCATCATCCACGAGTTCATTAACAACTACTTGCCATCATGCGTCTTGCTAGTCTCTCGTTCTTTCTATACTCCTTGTCCCTCGTGGCTGTCACGTCGGGACAGAGTGCCTTCGTCTCCGATGTTAGTGACCTCGCGACGTCTGAAAGCTCAGCCCCCTCTGCTACACCCACCTCGGAGTCCACCTCAGAGGCTACTACTACTTCTTCCTCTTCGTCCTCCGAATCAGAGACTTCTACCACTTCAGAAGATCCTACTTCGACCTCTTCTACTTCAGAATCGGAAACTACTCCCACATCAACCTCTTCCTCGTCTAGTTCGGAAACCACGACTACCGATGAACCATCATCGACCTCTGCCACTACTACCAGCGATGCCACTACCACGGGCCCCACGAAGACCAGTGCGACCACCACCTCGAAGCCCAGCACTACCTCCCAGGTGGTAGTGGTTACGACCGTGCAGACTATCAGCGGTACTCCCGTCCCCACGACCATGAGTTCTACCTCTGTCAACACCAACGCTGCTGGTGAGGCCACCAGTGCTCCAGGTCTCAACGAAGATTCCAGCTCCAACTCGGATAACTCGGGTCTTTCTGAATCGAATAAGAAAGTCGTCATTGGTGTTGTTGTTGGTGTTGGTGGTGCCATCGCGCTCGGTGTCATTGGATTGGTCTTCTGGCGGCTCCGCTCCAAGAAGAACCGCGGTGATTCCGATGAAGCTGCCGATCTCATGAGCGGCACTCCGGTCGGTTCTGGCACTCGTGAGAAGGCACCTAGCCCTGGTGCTGCTGGTGGCACTCCGTTCAGATCCACCTTGGACCAGTACCACAACCCTGGCCCCGTCAACGCAGCTTCGAATTTCTAAGCTGCTGGCACTTGATCCTCGTTCTCGCAAAGAAAACGATAACAATAACTTCTGGTGTACATTCTCAACGATCCTTACGCAATTTGATATTGGCGCTTGTGGGTGGTTGATTTTATTCTCATGCTGCTATATGAGCTGCATCTGCTTTTTGTTTCGCATAATAGACAAACTCCACGCTCCTTCGACGATGACGCTCGTTTCCTTTTCTGTCCCAGCGATACTTGTTTGAGAGCATTTTCCTTCCCTTTGATTCCCCCCTGCATTTCGTTTGAATCTGGTATTTGATTCCGCTGGGAAATTGTCAAATATAGTATTTTCTGTCTTATACTTTTTTTTTTTTTTTTTTGCCTTTTCTTTTCTCTTCTTTCTACTGGCTGTATAAGATGAGCCAGAAAAGTAAAGTTCTCTTCTAATGTATCTATTGTATTTAATTAGTGACAGGAAATACACATCTCGCTCATTTAGTTTTACCCAAAGTGCGTAGCTGATCTGAAACAATCCTAATCTCGAACTGGCTTGTCAGGAGACGTAACCAACAGAACTGTTGTTCAAGGTCGATCTCAATTCAGCATTTCCAATCTTTCTAACATACAAGGTTCGAATTCTGATGGGTTCAATATTTGATTGGTGAGGAGAGCACGCGAGAGTATTCAGTACTCCATAGCATCTAGACTATCCCTCTACTCCATAATATTCGCCACAAGGATACGTACTCGGTAGGATATTGCTTCGAATTTACATTTTAACTCTGCAAAAACTACCAGTATTGGAAGCTATTGAAAGATCTAAATAAGATTTCCTGAGGAATGTAACCTTCCCAGAACCGCCTAGCGCGTCGCGTGACTCCGCGTCTCGGGTCGTGTCAGAGTCCGATCCTCCATTCCCAACCACACATCATTATCGGTATTTGGTATTTGCTATCTGTGAGGCTGGGGTTCTCTTTATGGAGTAGTATATGTATGTCCATCCACAATATTCATTGTTCCCGAGTGATCTTGTTGCTAATTACAATCAAGGCTGTTGTTTATTGCTTTTACTTAACCAACCTACGCGGACTGCAGTTACAAGATACAGACGAGACACGACACGACCATGTTCGCAACGCAGCCATCACCACAACCCCAACTCCCGTTTACTCCGTGTACACCTCGTTATCACAATTACACACCCACACATTCATCACCGTTATCACCATCGTCAAATAAAAATATGTCCTCATCACAATCACAGTTCTTCAACTTCGCCGCACAACACCAGCAGCAGTCACCACCACCAACCCCCCAATCTCACTTCCAATTCCAATTCCAGGACCAACAAACCACCCCCCTCACACCTCCAGCTTCGAACACGAAACAATCAACCTACGCCCAGCGCTACAGCGCCAAAACCGCAAGCCCCTTCTCCTCAGTCCCGACTTCGCGCCGCACAACAGGCACCTCTCCTGCCGCGTGCGCCCAACGGCGCAATCTCTTCCTGAAGAAGATAAGGGAAGATCGTGATGCGGAACGGTTCGAGGCGCGTGGGGAGCAGTTGGTACTTATGGAGGATGTGAAGGAGGAGAGGCAGTGGAGGGAGTCGATGGGGAGGAGGGCGGAGAGGATTATGAGGGAGTTTGGGATTGATGCGGATGTTGATGCTGATGGAGAGGGGGGTTTAAGGTTAACTGAGGGTAGGTTTAGTGGTTCTGATTCAGTGTTTTTTTTTTTTTTTTTTTTTTCTTAATGGACAGAGGCTAACTTGGGTTGCGTAGATGAAACGGCGCAGTTGGATGAGTTTTTGTCGCAGGAGCTGGAGATGGAGATGGCGGATATGGAGCTGTTACATTCGTTGGAACAGGAGCAGCAGCAGCAGCAGCTAAACGGGGCGAATTCGTTTAGTGACGAAGAATATGACGACATTTTCATGGACCTCCCTGAGCCAAATCTGCAAGACCAGGGGATGGACATGTCAAGTGGATAAACTCCCTGACCTACAATATTACATAAGCGGCGTTGGTGGCTTGGTTACATTGGATGTGGATAGGATAATAAGCCATGTAAATAGGGTATCAACCGGTGTATATGTATATGTACAGATATGCCAAGAAATGTTATTTAATGGACCACGATATGACAGATGTCGTATCATACTCCAAAAATGCAGAATTCAGAATGCAGGATTATTGCGGAACACAGTCCGGGGGAATCGCTCCCTGTCCGCCGGCGCCGCTCATCTCTGCAAGAGGATTGGGGATGAGTTCGTCGGGGGGATTTCCTGCGTTTTGCATCTGCAAGAAGTTAGCACTACTATCTCCATAGTCTCCACAAACCAAGAAAACTTGCCTCCTGCATCCTCTCCCAAACCCATTCCCTACATTTCGGATCCTCATCCGAATACCCCGGCTCCTCGAACTTCGCAACCACATCTTTGACGATCTGCGTCTGCATCTGATATCGCTTGACATCTTCATCGTTGAGCTCCCCCTTGCCCTTCTTCTCCGTAATCCAAGGCTCGAACTTGCCCTCCAGTTCCTTCAGCGGCTCGTACAGGATGTCCTTGCTCGATACCTTCTCCATGAACCCCATGAACATCTTCTGGATGTCGTCCTCGTTTCCTGATGCGGTGGATTCAAGGGCCTTGAGGAGCTGAAGTAAGACTTCATCGGGGACGTCATCGTTTTCACTGGCAGCGGCGGTGGCTTTTTCGCCAGACTCATGCATGCGGTTCATAGTGCGTTGAATGGTCTCGTTAAAGGACTCGGGTGTTTTTTCTGCAGCAGCTGCGGCTGCAGCAGCTTGGGCATTGGCTTTATTGGCTTTAGTATTTGTGCTTGAGCTACTGTCACCGTTACCAGCAACCCCTGCACCACCACTTTTATCCTTATCACCACCCTCTTCAGCCATAACCTCCGCCAAAAGCTGCTTAAGGAAATCACCCGGCGGCACACCACTGTCCTCCAACTGTTTCGCAAATGCATCGGCGCCTTGTTCGATGGTATCTTGGAAATCCTTGTTATCGGAGGATCCAGATTCCTGCTGGGCCTGGGACATCATGTTGGCCATGTCTTGTTCGAGTTGTTTCATGAAGGCTTGTTCGTCGAAGTCGTCGTCGTTTCCGATTTCATTTTCGGTAACAGTAGTTGGCTGTGGAGGGGCATTTTCGGGTTGTTTTTGCTTGTTGGCGTTGGCTGGTTTGGAGAAGTCGTCAAGGACCTCTTGATGATATTAGTTGATTCTTTCTAGATATTTCAAATGACATCTTACCATCGAGGTCATCAAGGTCCGATTCCTCATCATCATCATCATCATCCTCCTCCTCCTCCACCTCCTCCTCATCCTTTTGCGCTGCTTGTTCTACCTTTGCCGGCGGCGTCGGCTGGGGTTGCTTCCCCTCACTTGGAGCGGCGGAGGTTGCATCATGCGGCTTTTCTGGTTGAACTGACGTTGATGTTGACTGGTCCATTTTGACTGCAAGATGGAATGCGGGATTTCAGGCGTTAGTTATGAATAACACTTAGTCAAGTATCGAGTACACCGTATTGAGTGGTTGGGCAGTGAGGAGAGAATTTGACCGCGCGGATAAAACGGTGCATGTGAAGTTGCAGTGGCATTTTATTTGGCGGGGAACCGACGGCGACCGCGGTTAGCTGGCCTCAGTCAGTTTGCCGTGTTATCGTTATCAGCACGTTATACATAGTTTTAAAGAGTGAACATGTACGGACGGAGTATTCTGTAGACATTATACATTTTGAACAAGTAGCGCCCGAGTATACAAAGGTACCCCGTACTCTTGAGTACGATTGAATACAACTACAAAAATGTGCAACCGGGATGACCCTTACTCCATACATCCCAAACCGCATCACCTGACCGACTCCCCCACGAAACCGCGCCGGCCACGTCTCGAAAGCCAGACAGCGTGATGTCAGCCACCTGCATTGTGATTTCTCTATTGCCTGCCTCGCCAGCTGCCACGGTCATGGTCACTCGTCCTTCTTCGCGGATCGATCTTCTTTGCATGTCAACTATTGAATGTTCTGGGATTCATCGAGTCTCGGCGTTAATATTGGCGTCGACTATGACTCTGTACAGACACCGGGACAGGCTGCGTAGGGATTGTCCTGTCATGTGAGCTAGATGGCCGATCTTTGCCGTGAGGGCCAAATACGGGTATTGTACGGTATATTGGTAACCAACAGAGTGGCTTACCCCTGGCTGGCTAAGGTGCCGACCCCGCCGTGCCCCGATGGGGTAATTGAGACGATGCGGTATCGGAGTGTACAAGTACTTGTACTTTGGAGATGTCGTGAGAGTAGGAAGAGTGGCATGATCAGGCATTGTACAAAGTACAAGTAGTAAGAGGGAAGAAGTAAGAATATAGAAGGTAGAGAATACTCGTAGAGAACAGAGACAAAATGTATTGTAATACAGTTCCTGAAACTGAGAGATCATCCCATTTTCTCTGGACAAATAACACGTCCCCTCAGATTCATGCTGAGGTCAATTCGCAGCCAACCAATCTCCAATCACATCGGCAAACTGTCTACTGTACTGTGTACGGAGTAAGAGGTTAACGCATCCTGGAGCCTCCCACACGGTCCACGGCCGATGTCCATCCGCCGGTCCGCTGGGTCTGGTCTGACCTGATGGCGGTGGACCGCGAGTGCCGGAGAGGCAAAGTGTCATCTGAGAGAGCACACACAGTACAGACAGAAAAGAGGAAAAGAAGGGAAAAGAAGCTAAAAGACTGAGTAATTCAAAGAGGCAAATGAAAATCAAAAAGTAAAAAGTCTTGTCATTTCTTGGCCTTTTTTCCAGTCTCAATAAGAGAAGAACCAAAGGCCAAGGAAGAGTTCCCACAGTCAGATCTCGGGCAAGGTACTTTTTCTTTTTTTTTTTTTTTGCCATAAAAAATTTAGTTCTGACTATTTCTTTCTCGTTTTCCTTTAGGCAATCTTTTTACCTCACTTCTTCCCTCTCCTCCCTCTTTCTCCCTTACTCTTCCCCAGTCGTTCACAATCGTCTTTTTTTATCGCCAATTTTCTTTATGTCACGCCGTCGTCTGGTTTTCGCTGTCGCTGCTACCTTCGCACGTCCCAATTTACCGCCCAGCCGCGCGTTTACTGCGTTTGGCGCCCTTTGGACTCCTTCGTGAATTAATTATACACATTCAGTTGAGGCTTTTTGAGGCATACTGAGGCTCGTTGTTTAAGAGTCTTTTTTCTGTTTTTTTTTTTTTTTTTTTTTTTTTTCTTTTCTCAACTTGTCTTGAGTGGTCCCCCTACAGGGATCCCCCACGATTCCGGAATCCTGGCTTCTTTCTAACATTCCGGGTTCGTGGCTGTTCTTTCTTCAATATAAAACCAAACACAAGAAGGGATAAAAAAAAAAAAAAAAGAACGGCAAAATTAAGGGGGGGAAAGAAAGACCAAGCCAATGGTCTCTATGGTCGAGGCCTCTTCTAATTCCACGCTGAACAATAATGATCCAGCCATGGAGTCCGTGGCCACAAAGTCAGAGCCCATCCTGGATGGTTCAGTCAGTCCGTCCGTCTCGACACCTGAGGTAGAGGTAGAGGCCTTGACACAGGATGTTGCCCAGACGCAGAAGCGAAAGGGAGGCCGCAAACCTGTATGTAACATCTTTTTTTTTTTTTTTGTCTTTTTCCATCTGTTTTCTATGCGACTTCGAATCCGGGGCCCCGCACTCCACTGTTCAGTTTGTTTTTTCCATTATTCAACAGTTATACATATCATTTTCGGATTCTATTACTCACACACCCTCCTTATCTCTTTTCATTCCTCGCCACCTATTTTTTTTTTTTTTTTTTTTTTTTTCCTTTTTTTGTTTTTTATGTTGCTTTGCTTATCTTATCTAGATCTACGCAACCTCTGAGGAGCGTAAGCAACGCAACCGACAGGCGCAGGCGGCTTTCCGTGAACGTCGCACTGAGTATATCCGCCAACTCGAGTCCACCATCAAGCGTAATGAAGATAGCCTGCAGACTCTCCAGCAGAATCACCGCACTGCTGCTGATGAGTGTCTGATGCTGCGGTATAAGAATTCGCTGCTGGAGCGAATCTTGCTCGAAAAGGGTAAGTCGCATTGCACCCCACTCTCCTCTGCGGTCACTAATCACATACCACAGGCATCGATGTCCAAGCTGAGCTGCGATTGAAGACAGGGACACCCGGCGGCCCTCCTCAACCGAAACCCATCATGGCCCCCAAGCCGCCAACGACGCTGGAGCGGGCTGCGGTGAACCGGAACTCAGTCCAGAGGCATCCCCAAGCTGGGATCGCTTCCAAGTCGGCAGAGCCTTTTGGCCTCCCACAGCATCGCGATGGTGCGTACGGCATGCCGTCGCCTCAGTTCCAGGCCACACCGCCATCCCACGTTTCATCGCCGTCACACACCAAGTCACCTGGTTTCGGTTTCCAGGGTGCCATGTCTCCTGTCGGGATGGACGCCCAGGTCCAGCAGCAACAGCAGCAGGGACGACCTCAGTTGCTTCCGCAATCGAGGAATATCAATCAAGCATCCCCTCCCATGGGAATGCAGCAGTCTGAGAACGACCCCAAGGCACTACCGGGGTCACGGGCTGCTCGAGTTCCGTCGGCGGCATATTATCCCTCGCCATTCCAGAAACATTATGACCAACTAGGTATGCTTTTTCCTTGATCATCGATTCTAGAATTGTTTTTCTAATAATCTGCAGAACAGGAATACGATGCTCAAGCAGATCTCGTCGACGAGGATCAAGACTCGGTAGATCCGTCGTCATACGTGCCCGGGTTCAATGCTTCGTCCGGTGCAACTGGATCTCACGCTGTTGGGTCTCATGCTCTCTCGACTTTCACACCACAGTCCGAGTCATCCAACGGTGCATATGGGAATGCCAACCAGATGCTGGGGAATTACGAACCGATGCTGGACACGGACCCGTTTGGGTTAAGTGCGAGTATGCACTTCCAGACCCCTTTTAGCTACGAACAAACCCACGCCCGTCACTAAAAGCTTTCTTTTTTTCGTCTCTTATGTTGTTACAACTTCTTGACATGTATTCCATTTTCATCAAAAAGTTCTCTTCCGACTTGGAATTGGAAGAGCTTAAATGTTTGTTTTTATTTAGCATTACTCCCGGCGTTTGAGAGGATATTGATACCATTTGTTTTTAAAATCTTTTTGGCGGTCATTGTCGGACATTCCCGAACAGCTGAAAAGAGCAAAAAGAATGTTCAATCAGAAAAGCAAAGTTACCTGTTTTACTTGTATGTACGCTAGAACATGACACGTGAGGCATAGATGTTATCCATACCGGCAGCTCCGAATATTTACTCTGTACATCTGTAAGTGTATAATACCTCGAATTGAATTACATTTGCATGTCTTAATCATGATTTCACCGTACTCGTATGTCCGCATTCAACATCGTCATCGCCATTGTCATGTTCATCATCGGCACTGTCTGCCGCATGGCAACCCCGCATCGGGCGATGTCACCGACATACAGCCAATTCAGCAACGACAGCAAAGATGGAGTCAATGGCTGATACAACAATACCAATATTCTACCTCTGGGTAGTAGAAACTTATTCTCAATTTAATAATCCATATACCTCGTACACTGGGATACATGGAAAGTAACATCGATGATGCCATACGCAGCTCCAAGTGACGCCAGTACCCTAAGCCCTAAGCCCCTTCCACCAATCAGCATTCCCCCCTCCCGCTCTTTCGCTTAGCCAATCCGCACCTTACCCGATTCGGAGAGTTGCAACCACAATGCCCGCCGCCCGCCGCCGCCCGCCAGTTACCCCCTCTCTTTCTCTGTTAGAAGCCCACCCTTCACCCTATTACAATAACTTATTGACATCTCTTTCTGAGAGGAGGATATAGCTGTTCAGCCCAAGGGTCTTCCCTCCCTCTCATCCTCGCTCCCCCCGTCTTCTCTATACCCGAATTGTCGCGATAACGGAGAGCCTTCCTTCCCCCGGAAGGCAGTTAATATCCAGGCGTCATGGCGGAGATCCGGTCCAAGGTATGCGGTTTTTCCCTTATTTTTGCGAGTTTTTTTCTCTGTGAGAAACGTTTCTATGGGTGTGGCCTGTGGGCTGTGATTTTCAGGCATCTTGCTGTATTTGGAGATGCAGAGCTGTGGAAAAGAGCCAGTTTGGATTTGAAAAAAAAAAAAAAAAAAAAAAAAAAAAAAAAAAAAAAGAAAATCAGCGATGAGAATTGATTTGACCTCGATTACTGCGTTTCAAACGAAAGTGACAAGATCCAAGCTAACAGTTAACCTGCTTTTTTAACAGAACGTCTACGAGCTTCTTGGTATTTCCGACCCTTCCCTATTCTAGTCTTTTCGCGTGTTTTCGATACCTCGAAGCAAACAAAAGCGCACCGCGATTTTTAGATCTACATCTCTAACCTATTTGCGACGCGATTTTACAGGCAATGACCCTGAACTCGACCCCAACAGAGCTCCCGAGCCCCCCACAAAGGCTCTAGACAAGCCTACACCGCGCGTGGGCAAACGTGACGCTCCCAAGGAGGCACCCGCTCAGCAGCAGCAGCCCCGTGAGAACACTGGCCGCCGTGGTCAACGCTTCCAGGGCAACGAAGCCGGTATGTACATGATATCATAACTCAGGATTCGGAAAGGCTAACATGCTTGGGCTAGCTTACCGTGACCGTAACGCTGGCCGCCGCAACAATGTCGACCGTCCCGTTGACGAGGGCAACAACCCTGAGAGACGTGGATTCAATGCCCGTGGTGACCGTGGTGGACGCTCCCGCAACGACCGTCAGAACCGCAGCGGTGTGACGTAAGAGATTACGCATATACAAGGCCAATTACAGGCAGAAACTAACAATCATCTAGCGACTCCCGCAAGCAGATCAACCAGGGCTGGGGTGGCGAGACCGGCGACAAGGAACTCGACGACGAGAAGGCCGGCCAGAAGATCGCCCAGACCGACGAGAACGAGCCCCAGACCCCCGCCGGCGAAGAGCCTGAGGAGGCCGCCGACAAGGCCAAGTCCTTCGCTGACTACCTGGCCGAGAAGGCTGCCGCTGGTGACCTGAGCGCTAAGCCCGTCCGCGCCGCCAACGAGGGCACCAAGCCCGACGGCAAGTGGGCCCAGGCTAAGGAGTTCAAGCGTGGCGAAGAAGAGGAGGAGTACATCAAGGGCAAGGACGACAACCGCAGCAAGGGCCCCAAGCAGCGCAAGGAGAAGAACTACCTCGATGTTGACCTGCGCTTTGTCGAGGCTCCCCGCAGCTCTGGCGAGCGTGGTGGTCCCCGTGGCCGTGGTGGCCGTGGCGGCCGTGGCGTCGGTCGTGGTGGCCGTGGTAACGGTCCTCGCGGCGGCGGCGAGCGTGCCACCGGTCCCACCCCCGTCACCGTTGACGAGAAGAACTTCCCCAGCCTTGGTGCTTAAATTAGCCCCCTCTGATCGAAAAAGGCAATGCTACGATTTACCAAATGGGTATGTGGTCAAAAACGGATAACACAAAAAAGGCATGCAGGATTGGTGATGGTGGGATCTTGATTATCATCAAAACCTCTCATATCATATCACATCAGAAGTTTAAATTGACTTGAAGCTTGAGATACGATCTGGATAAAAAAAAATTTTCTTTTTTTTTCACTGTTTTCCGTTTCTTGCCTCCTTGTAATTGTATGAGAATAGCACACGCAACGCCAAAACACTGGATACGGGTAATCGTAATTTCAGATTCTGTACTCAGTTGCTACGTCGTAACATAAGGCAATGATTTAAGAACTTGGTATCACTGTAGGGCTACTTCGTGTGACCAAGTTCAATCTATGGAAGACATCCACGTTGTATAACGATCGTAATGTATGCAAGCCAAGTTATCATGAGTAACCACGAACATGTTACTCGACATCTAGCCAAGTGCGAATCAAAACCATAATTCAACATCCCCAAAGCAAATCAAATAGAACATCGATCATATATATAGATCTGGGAACTAACCCAAACAGGTATACATCACAGCTCTTCATCCGCAGACCCATGGCCAAAACGGTAGTGCATAGTAGTAAACTCCTCAGCTGCCTTAACCGCAGCTGCAGTCCATTCCTTAGCCTCAGCTGGTTCTTCATCAAGGAACGATAATCCTTCCATAGCGCGACCACCACACGCACGTTCCAGAGCCAGGAATGCAAAGTGACCGCCGATCACGGGTCGTGCGAAGAAGTTGGGGCCGGGAAAATTACCGTCACCTTCGGTCTCATGCAGATCCGTGAACGGGCGATCGGTGACTGTTTCGTTGATCCAGGTGGCCACAGACTCGAGGATCTCGCTGCGAACGTCACGACGGGCGACGGCCATGGCGAAGAATTCCCAGTCTGTCTTGGTGTATAGGTGGCGGCTGTCCAAGGGGAGACCATACTTTTGGCGCACGTTGTGGTACCAGAGGGACTGTCTCTGGTAGATGTGTCGGGGGACGAAGCCTACCTTGTTCTTGCCGGGCGTGTCACCAAGAGGCTCTTGTCTCTGATGCTCATAGGAAGAGCCCTTAGGTGAGAGGCTGGTGCCGTCGAGGTGGAAGCAAAGCTGCGCATCGGCATACAAGTTGTAAATGGTTGTCCAGGAACCGAACCAATCGTAAGAAAGCTTCGCGTGGGATCCATCGCGAGACATGCCAAGCTCCTCCCACTTCGCGATGTAGTTATCGGAGATGTTCTTCGCCAAGTTAGTGCAATATCGACAAAAAAAGTCGCTGGGCCACATACCTTGTAGTATGACACATCCTTTTGTTCTCCAACAACTTCGGCCAGCTTACTCATGGCATTAATACCGATGATTCCCTTGAGGGCCAGGTTCGTCTGCAGTGCAAGCCACCCAGCAAAATCGTCGGTGGACACTGTAGTCAATCAGCAACATGCCTTTGTTATGATGAACTTGAATCTTACGTTGGTTAGCAGGCTCCAAGGAGAACTCAACCAGGTATCCGGTCCACTGGTTCCAGAGCCGGTAACTGCGCTGCACCCATTTCTTGGCCAGCAGCTCGCCCTGCGTACCACCGCCCCATTTACCATCCTGTTGACCAATGCCAGAGAGTGTCTGCAGAGTGTCCAGAGGGAAATAGCCAGCATTGTCGTCTGACACCTTTGGCGACATTCCCTGGGTAGACCACACCGACGAAGCGGCCGCATCGTTATCATAACGGAGAGAGTTCACTAGCGCCAATCCCATGATGAGGATATTTCCACACTCCTCCACTGGCATGTACTCATCGTTTCCGTCTGGATGACCCGTGGCATTGGGGAAATGGGTTCCCAGATCGTGCATGGTGTACTTGTTGGGATACTGCCCGCTCAGCATGTGCTCGATCAAAGGCTCCAGGAGATATGCCAACCACCGAGGGTTGGTATACATGAAGAATGGGAACGCTGGGAAAATGACGTCGATGGTCTGGAAGTTTCCGTTGGAGGAGATTTCTTTCAAGAACAAAATAGGGTCCTCCGGGGTACCGGAGAATTGTGTAGCACCCATAACCTGCCTAGCCGATAGAGCGACAATGTCAACATAGTCCTCCGCTCCAGAAAGATAGGCATCTTTGGCCAGTTGGTTGGAGTAGTCGGACGCCAAGGTAGCAGCGTTGTCAAAGTCATAGTAGTGGAATTGAAGCAGCGCCTCGACACTTGAGAACCACGATTGCCAAAGTGGCCGCATCAGAGTAATACCGCGAGCAGAGGCATATTGAACGACAGGCTCTTGAATGAGCGCAATGGTAAAAGTCACACTGTCACTGATCTTGCCTCTTTGCTGCTTGGAGACGAAGGACTTGGAGAAAGCAAACACAGGCTCGCGATCTCCAATAGCGCGGAACTCGTCATCATTCGAGTTTTTTATGGCGCCCGTTCCTGCGAAAGTTTGTCTTACGTTGGTAGCATCGCCCGACTGATACTGGACATCCTGCGAAATGGTCAGCTTCGGACGGCCTCGGAACAAGCACAGGGGAAACACGAACAGCTGGTCCAGTAATGTGAAGGGTGCCCCATTCCGCACGATCACCTATTTCAGAAAGCAGGAGTTCATTCTGTCGCCTAATCTGCCATCGCTGCAACGCCTGCTTCTGCTTGCTGTGCTCAAGACCGATGACGTCATATTCCCAGGAAATGGGACTCCCTTGGTCTCCGCTCACCCAGCGACCATTCAAATCCATATAGATATTGACATTTATATCGCCATCGACATAGACCGTCACATACGATGCAGGAATAGACTGTCGCAGCGTCGATGTCGGGGTTATGGGAGACAGAAACGAAACCGTAATCTCGAGCGGAGCAGCAACCGACGAGGTCGAGGTATCGAGGACATAGGTGAAATTGGTCGTAGAAGCATCATATTTGGCACCGAGATAGGTAGGATACTCGACTTTCGACCTGAATGAGCAATGTACTATCAGTTTCCGTCTGTTTATCCACATCGGTCGCCAACTAAACTATACCCAAGGGATTCATGAGGCTTGCCAACGAGCGGGTATACAGAGCCCGTGCTAGGGATCTGGGCCATCACAGAGAGGCCAACCTCCTCGCCAGTATAGAAAATGGGCCATGACGACCAAGGTGCGTCACGTGCACTTCCCAACCAAGTGCTCAGGTAGGGATTTCGCACGGTTAATGGTAGGACTGGAGGTGTAAGAGTTGACGCTGTGCCAACCGCGGCCTGCACGACAGCGGTGGCCAGCACCGCAAGGGATAGACGCATATGCGTTGTGCGACCTGGAGAAGTCAAAATAAAGATATATAGTAATATTAATTTAGATGATATATAGCGTTTCTAGTCGATGGGAGATGGAAAGAGACGTCTTGCCTGCGATGCGAGTCGATTCGAGACCATACCTCGAGTCTCACCGCCCAGTTATGCCATATTTACCCCAGCTTATATGGGCGGTCATGGAAATGAACCAATAACAATGATGAAAGCCCCATGCCGAGGTATGCTTTCCTTTTTGGTCCATTCGCTGGCATTCTCTTCCACCATCATCCTAGCTATATCAACTTATGATTCCCTTTTGATTTCTTTTCTCCTCTGGAGTTGAATTGAGTTCACCTTTAACATTTCGCTCACTCTGTATTTGAATTATCGACTATCAAACTCTATGACACTCAATACCCGAGTCATCACATATGTTACTCCAGTGGGTTACATGGTGACCGTGCCCAACCGAGACAATTGATCTCCATATTACCCTACCTGGGTAGACATGTGTAACATGCTTATAAACGGGTCTGATGTCGCGGCCTGCAGTCAGGAAGCCAGTTACTGCATGTGGCTGCTGTTCGACAAGGCTCAATGTTCGTATTAGGATTAGTTTTCTGACCAAATGCAACCGGATATGAAGCTATTCCATGGTTTACTATGGTCTTTATTTCCACACGTCCATAGCATTTGGGCCCAATCGAATAATAAACATGCAGCACAACACGTTTGAGCGTTATACCTATACCACTCGGTATGGTTAATGTGGGAAGAGGCGGCCATTTGAATGGTAAGGTTCAGTGGTTCGCTTATGCATAAAGGTGCAGGTGGGTTTTTAAGCCGGATGCAGGGCACGCATGCTACTCGCAGCTTTTTCTGGGATGCTGCAGGCCGTTGAGGTAACATGCGAGTCCCATGAGGCCAGGAAGTCTGGATAAAATATCAGCATAGAACCCCCAATAAGACGAGCGCCGAGGTGTTGCAAATGTGACTTCTTATCTCTGATTTCATTTTTTTTATCGGGGCTAGGAGTCTCCGACATATATATATATATGTATCCCCTCAGATAGCTTATTAGAAATATATAATAGCGGGTCCATGAAAGAGATGCCAGAAGGCCTATAGATAATAAGATAGTATGGGTGAGAAAACATCAGTCTGCAATGAGAGACCATGCAACGGTTGATCTAGTAGATCAGAGCGACAAAGATTCTGTGCTTGAATAAGCCCAACCCTAATTTGTGCTGCGCGATGCTTTGTCACCTGAAGTATCTGACATGCTTAATCGAAGTACCAGACCGAAAATACTTCATAAAAGAAACATCAATTATGAATGACTATGAAATTTATTCGAGGTGCCATCGACGCGTGGGTAATACCCGTACAGAGTAATTAACGTCGCCCGGCGTCATAAACGCGAGAGGCGCACGCGACGGTCTCACCAACACGCCCAGCTTCGTCGCCAGCTCCCAACGCGGCCCGTTCCTTGCTCTGTTTTAATTTTATTTTCCAAACCAATTCCTTCACTCAATTGTCCACTTTCCACCCGAACTCGTTTTATTTACAATTGATACGGTGATTGGCGTTATTTGTTAGTCTTTCTCCAATCTTTCCCCGCCGGGTTTAGTACTATAAGAACCGGTCTCGCCTTTCCGTCCTCCCTCCACCTCCCCGTCCAACCACTACACCTCGACGCGCCAATTGAACGTCTAATCCTCCCCCTCTCTTGTATGTACTTGCTGGAAGAGAAAAGAAATGAATCCGGTTCAAATCCACCCCAGCCCCATCAAAGACGGCCGACGAGTGCTCGGCGAGAAACCCGCCAACGCGTGTCTGTCGCCTGCGCGCAATCGGATCATCGACACAGCTATATCGCCCGTCAAACCACCTCTCTCTGACCAGAGATACCCCTCCTCATCACCGAAGAAGCTCCTCCCATCGCCACCTTTTGGTCTTGCAGGCCGGAAACGCACCATCGACCAGGTTGATCCGGTTCCGGTAAACAGAGGCAGTTTGCATGTTCGGGAAGAGGAAGAGACGCGGTCTGCTGGAGTTGATGCTGCTAGGGTGAGATTCAGATGAACAGATGTTTAAAAGGAGGGAGCATTGGCAGCTGATCTTGTTTTGTGGTGATAGTCAAACCAGAAGGAAACGGAACTTGAACCTGAACCCCCGCACGCGATGGATACGTCAAGGTCGCAGGAACGAAAGCAAACATCACCAATTGAATCCCGGCAGGATGTTTCTTCAACGGACGTGTCGAATAATCCAACGCGAACAATCCCGGAGGACCCAGAGACGCGCAAGGTGTTTATCCAAGAGGTACGGACACAATCTTCAACTTCATGATGGCATATGAAGTGCAATTGACTGACTAACGCGATATAGAAAGCAAATCTCCTCCGCATCAGAATCCAAAGCGCCATGCGTCACGTCAGAGATCACCAATTCGATCGCCGGTTGTCAGAGCTAGAAGCCCACAGTCGCAAATACCCTCGATTATCGAAAACACCTCAGCAAACCCGTACCCTACCAAGAACCACTTCAAATGTCACCAACACTGCATCGCATCTCCCCGAAACCGAAATTGAAGAAACCGCTCCGCGAGCCCTTCAACCTGCTCCCGAATTAAAAGCACGCGTCGAAGATGCCCCCACATCAAACAACAACAAAGATGAAAACGCGGGCTTATCCTCTCCACCCCTATCCACAAACAATACAACCAATGATCCCATGAGGACCCCAACTCAACAGACATACCAACATGACCATTCGGGTGCACCAGAGTCACCAATACAGCTGAGTAGCCCGCCCGCTAGTATCTCGCGCGACAGAGCCGACCGGCGCGAGAGGGACAGAGATAACCATGACACTGAAGATGTCACAAGGACGCCATCACAACAAGGTGATGCTGTGGACGGACTGCTTAAGCTCATGAATACTGCTGAAAGACACGAGCATTCGGCTTAAGATAATTGATTCATGCCTCATGCCTCTTTTTTTGGGGTGGGGAGGATTATTGCATATACCCTTGTTATTGGTATTATTATTGATATAGAAGCTGGAAAGACAGAAAAAAGCGTTGCGTTGACTGAATGCATACATGTTGATCTTGCATACATACTGGCTCAAGTTTTGTCTGTACAATGCTTAGCAGGAGTCATGATGGATGATACCATAATCAGTGGGAACTGTATATTATAGGAGCCAGGAGTATAGACGGTTACAATTTTGTATATCGAATCAATCGAATCGATTGAAATAGATTATAAACTGACCAATAAGATCACATCTAACTGTACAATAGCAACAGCAATATACACATCACCTGCAAGTATTTCTATTCCATGCAGGTACAGGTACATTACCTTACCTCACTTTCTTCAACTTATTCCTCTTCCTCCCTAGCACATCTCTCCCTTCCTCAATCTCACCTGCAGCCTCACGCTTTGCAACTCCAACCTCCTTCAACAAACCAGTCCTAACAACCCTCGATTCAACATTAACCCCTTCCTCAGCATACTCCACCATCTGTCTCCCCACGCGCTCCTCTATTGCAAGTATAAGCGCCACATCTCTCTGACCCACAAGCGTAACCGCCTCACCCTTTCTCCCCGCACGCGCCGTACGACCAACACGGTGCACGTAGTCGTCCGGGTTCCGGGGTACGTCGAGGTTAATGACTAACTCGACAGAAGGGATATCTAGACCACGCGAGGCGACATCTGTTGCGACGAGGATACGGGCCGCGGAGGCACGGAACCGAGCTAAGTTCGCTGAGCGCTCGGACTGCGGGAGGAGGGAGTGGAGAGAAGTAACGCGGTGGGCGAGGCGGCGCAGGGTTCGTTCGAGGAGGTCAGCGGTGCTGGTGCGGTTGCAGAATATGATGGTTGGTTTTGAGAGATTTGCTTCTGTGGAGAGGAGGGCGTGAAGGAAGGCTTCGCGGTGAGTCATGGGAACCTGGAGGTAGGATTGGTGGAGGGTTGGTGGGATGGAGCCTTTTGTTTCGGGGGAAATTTCGGTCATAAATGGTGGGGGTTTGGGGGAGTTGGATGGGCGCGGCATGGATTGTAGAGCGCGTACTTCGGGGGTGAGTGTTGCTGTGAAAAGGAGGGTTTGGCGCTCGCTGGAGGGCGGGAGGACGGAGAGGCAGGTTTCCACGTCTGGGAGCATGCTGCCGGGTCCGCTGGTAAGAAGTCGGTCTGCTTCATCGAGGACTACCATGCGCACACGGGTCAACCCTGCGATTGTTTCTTTTCCTGATGTGTTGATGTGATCCGCCAATCGACCAGGTGTCGCAATAACCACGTGCGGTCTCTGTGCCAGTGCCAGCGCCTGAGGTCGCATATCCGTTCCTCCAGTAATAAGAACCGGCTTCATACTCTGCGGTGCCGAAATCGCCTTCACCTGTTCATAGATCTGCAACGCAAGTTCTCTACTATCATTAGCACCTCCACATAGCCAAATTGGTGGTAATAGAGACATACCTCGTAGGCGTCAAAATCAGCCCGTAAATACCAAAAGGATCCTCCGCCCACTTTTGCAACATCGGAACCGCAAACGCAATCGTCTTTCCCGATCCCGTGCGACTTCCTCCAATGCAGTCTCTCCCCTTCAGAATCTCCGGAATACAAGCCTTTTGAATCGCCGTCGGCTTGCGCACAGCCATCGTGGTCAACGAACCAATCAGCCAAGGCACAACATTCAGCGCTTTGAATGAGGACTCTGCATTCTGAAGCCCGATCTCGATTGCGTCGCGAATAAACTCGGGGTTGGACTTGTCGTTTTGCGGTGCTGGTGCTGGCTTGTCGTCTTTCTTTCTAATACGGGACATGGTTGGGAGAGGGGCTGGGGCTGGAGCGGGTTCGTCGTCACCATCATCTTTGACTTCGTCAACATTGTCGTTGTTATTGTCGCCGTTGTCGCTTTCACTTTCGCTGCCATTGGCGCTGTCGTCGGATTCAGAAAGACGTCTGCGCTTCGGCGCTCTTGCCTGGATTTCCACCCCTCCATTTCCTTCCTGGTCAGATGAGTCTGATCCGGAGAATTCATGAGAATCATCCGAAATAGACTCTGCAGGACTTGAGGGCGCCATTGTGTGTTCCTTTGCTTGCAAATCTTCGATATCGATTTTGAAAATCTTCCAAATATTTCGGCAGAAAAAAAGTTGACCGCGGTAGCGGTGAGTCACGTGATAGATATAAACCAACCCTCATTAAGAGCATTATTATAGCTATTACATATTCATATCGTCTTCCCCCCCTTTTTTCCCCCCCTAGTCAACCAAGAAATGAGATAAATGTGTCAATGTACGACAATGAAAAGAACAGGTGGCTCAGGCTAATCCATCATGTACGATGTCCCGGTACCCAGCTGGCTGAACCTCAAACGGACAAAAGACTGCTTGAACCCAGAGCAGTTCAGACTGACGCCGAGGAGGAAGAAGAAGAAGAAGAAGAAGAAGAAGAAGAAGAAGAAGAAACTCAAGTTTGCGCTTAATATTTCCAGATTTAAGCGGAAATCCCGTGATGAATGCGTGGGGCAATGCCTCGAAATCCGACAATACGATTTGATAGTACCATAGCCCAACACCATCCCTTTGTCTATACCACCTGTGGCATCAGGTGAATGAAAGAATGTATATAGAGTAGTCACTGCTGCTGCTGTTGGACATTCCGCTATGAGAAACACATGTACTTCACTGAGCGAAAATAGACCTGCATTTGGCACTAAGTTCCCTCAGCAGATTTCCTCGTCTTTTTCGCATCCTCTTCCTGTCAGGCCAAGGCTTGCCAGTGATCGCTAGCCAAAGTTTCAAGAATCATCCAAGCACAGTGCATTTTAAAATGCTCATGCATTCCGGAACCGATCATACGGCATATGCCCTAACCCCAATTTGCTATCGCAAGGTGAAGCGATTGTCTTTCAGAAACTTACCAACAATATGAATGTTAGATTCGAGAAAGATCTTGCTTGCTGGCTCTTTAACCACTTCTCGAGTGTACAGCCAAATGGTGGCTGACATTACAGAGACGCATCGGCCGTGCTTTGCATATAATAGGAAATTTTGGCGACGAACACTGCATGGTAGCATGACTACAAGGCCAACCATGACTTCTTGCGGTGTATCTCGGAATCAGCAACTTAAGAAACAGTCGGGGAAGTGGTCAATGCCAACGAACCAGAAATTGTCGAACGGTGTAAGAGACATCCTGGGTTCTTAACTATTTTATGGCACTGAAATCCCCAGCCATTCCAGGAATTTTTAGACGTTACAAAGAAATGGGTTCTAACCAAACCAAAACATTTCAACGAATTTGGACGAGCAAGTAGCTGAATGCTTACAGCAATGAGTTCTACAGTTTCCCAAGTGATATATACCGGTTATGAATCTTATTTATGGCCTACCATAAAGCTCATGATTTAGGTATGTATGTTGTCATATATCTCGGATTCTCCAGCACCTCATTCGGAGCTAGGACCAGCGCATCTCTCGAAGACCAATACCAGAAGGAGTCCTATCGCGCTTCATGGCTTCTCGTTAACAAAAAATTGCAGGCACACCCCTGAATGTGTTGTCTAACGAGGGGAAAAGTGGCGAAGCAATGTCCACGAACATATGGGAAGATTTGAGGGAGGTGGATGATACTATTTGCTCATCGCATTCAACAGGATGAATACGTTGCCTCTCATCTGTGGGTTTGTTGTGCCTGGCACTAATACTATATTTCTAGTCTCGATGCCCAATGCAGTTTCGAGAGAATTTTCGAGATGTCAGAATCCTCAAGGCAAATCTTCAACGGGAAGACGGTTTCATCACAAGTTAAAGCTGACAGAGCGAATCCCTGTTTCGACGGCTTGACATCTCGTGTCAGGTCCAAAATATTGCACTCTTTGCGTTGGAGCGATATAAATCAATCGTCTTGCGTTGAGCTCTAACTCAAGGGATGTAGGAAGAAAGTGAAATATGCTCAGAGCGGACTGAATTGCTTTATTATTATAGCACACTGCACATAATAATGATTGAGGAACACGTTGAAGTAAAAATCATGGCGGTGCCCGTGGACCAATTCATACAAATCATCATAAGCTCAACATGCCCATATCGTCTAAAACTCTCCATGAAGATGGCAGATACTTATGTAACTACACTCTATGCAACAGCACCTCATGCAGTCTTGGAAAAGGCAAGCTTTCACTCAGTACATTAGTCATTAGACGGCTGAACCTCTATCCCACTCGCCGTACCCCGTCTAGTTCTCATCGAAGCTCGCGACTGTGGCTGCATCTCATACGCCTCCCCCCTCTCCAAATCATCTTCCACCGCTGACCCCGACGAGCTGCGATCACGGCGCATCATGGCCACCTCACCAGTGGGTGCTTTCGATTGACCCTGACCGTTATTGGAGCCGGAATCCGCAGAGTCATCCACACCGTGCGTTCCACCGACACTTTCCATGGTGAAAGGGCTGGCGGTTGGGGCATCGAGATTTGATAGTTCTTCCGGGGTAAACCATAATGGGAAGAGGAATGCGCGGACGGGGATGAGGAAGAGAATAATAACTGGGAAGCCGATCGCGGCGATGGTTTGCGTGATGGCGAAGGTACCACCGAAGCCGATTAATTCCAGAATCACAAAGACCCAAATGGCGAGACGGCGCTCAAGACGCTTTAATGGGTTCGAGGTTGGTGTCAGGTTACGGTCTTGTGCAAGGAAAATCAATTTCTGCGTAATCCCGTTACCCTGCAGCGCCTGAACGCCCATGATGAAGAAAAGACCCGCCATGACACCTTGCGGGATCAAGTGCAGGACGATCAAGAGCGGACCGGTCATCGTGCCTACCGTCAGCAGGCCCTGAGAGAAATTGCTGACGCGCTGCTCGACGACGTGGTCCGTAATGCGGACGGCTTTGCCTTTGTTCGTATCGTCTTCATCGGCTACGTCGCGGGTGACGCAGAGGGAGGCTGTATGGAATGGTGCTTGTGGGATGAGACCGTTGGGGAAGGGGAGGCCCAGAAGGCCTGCGACAAAGGTGGTGAGACCGAGAAGCCAGAAATCCCAGTGGAAGCCGGCTGGTTTGCGGAGAGGGAATTCCGTTCCTTGGGCCATGAGCGATGACACTGTCCAGTTAGTTTTCATCTCACCTTTCTTAGAGGGATAAAGCTTACCATTATGATCAAAATAGAAGAGAATCGTCAACAGCACCGCAAACGGAATCGCCAAAAACACATCCCCAACATCAATATCCCAAAACCTCACCAACCACCCCCGTTCCATCGTAGGATAGAACGCCTTCCCAGTTGGCAGTGTGGCAACATTAACATCCCTCATGTGTCCAATATGCACAAAACCCGTGAAAAACACAATCGTCAACGGCGTTCCATAATCCTCCAGGAACTTGCGCACATAGCGCTGGAAGAAACTGCTACCTCCAAGTTCGCCACAGATCCAGCCGCTCATTAGGACGAGGAGGGCGACCATGATGCTAAGGTAGGCTGAGGTCTCACCTACTGCGCCCCATTGGCGGGTTAGGACCTGGATGCCTTTCTGGAGGTAGATGCAGGCTACGTAGAAGCCGAAGATGTCGCAGGAGAAGCGGGTCACGTAGGTCAGGGCATTGCAGGCGTTGGTGATGGCGAGGATCCAGTGCATGATCAATGACCATCTGTGAACAAAATTCAGCACCTATTCATCAATTGATAAAGTAGACGTACATTCCAATCCAGCACATGAACGCCAAATAAGGCGTTCCACGCGGTGCCATGATATCATAAACCGTGTAGTTAAACACCGTAATCGGACCTATACCAGTCAGCGCCTGTCCTTAAAACTACTTCCACCTAAGCCTCACGCTAGAGTATCAGAAAGAAAGCATACCAGTAACACCAACAATAACCAACGGCTGCGCCGCAGCAAGCGAAAACACCACCGCCCCCAACACACTCGCCAACAACACCTCATTCACCCCATAACTCTGATTCGTCTTCTCAAACATATCCAGTGAAAACGCCAAAGCAGGCAATATACTACCAGTTCAGTGAGCAAACCATACCATTTCCAGAGGAGAGGACGGGAGACACACTTGGCAAAAAACATATAAACCGTCGCCGGAACGACGCGATAATCCCACGCATCGATCCAGTCACTCCAATAGTACGGTGCGCGGCGCTTGATATCTTTAATCATTCCACGGAAAAGGTGGACTTTCCACCATTTGGGCTGTTTTATGGAAGAATTTGCCGTTGCGCTGGCTGCCGGTGTCTCGGCATGATGCGATTGCTGCTGCTGCTGCTGCTGCTGTGACTGGGCCCTTCCCACCCGGGAAGACTGGGGACGCGAAGATTGCCATGGTTTTCGCGAATGAGGCTCTGCTGGTTCTTGCGATGGAGTGTGGAAGCTCCCTTGGGGTGCAGATAGGTGCCCCGGGGACGGTGACGGTGCAGGATCCTGCATGGTTGCAGTATAGGATAACGCTGGGAGATTAAGAAATTAGAGTGAATTATAAGAAATAATATAATAATATAATCCGCACAGCGGATGCGACTCGAACAGCGACAACGCGAAGAACAAAAACGATATCCTGGTGTAAAATTGAGGTGAGCGTCGACAGGACGGCCTGAGGCATGTGATAACCTGAGGCATCAATACCAAATTATCCGAACATAATGCTACAACTCTACCCCGTACAAATTGGATCTTTACTAGTCAAAATACTTAACCGATAACATAGTATTCAAAAGCGATTGATTACAGCATACGGTAACGACAGCAATTCCATATATCATATTTTCCGACGAACGTCCATTAACCTCGATTCCAGTCCATTTCAACACAACAAAGCAAACCAGCGAAACAGTGCGTTTACGCAGGCGGGGGAGGCGGCGGGGGCTGATCGGAAGGAGGCTGTTACAATGTTAGTGGATTATAATTCCAAACCTGGACTTAGCTTGGGCATAGAAACTCACCGGAGGCGGAGGACCGTCCGCGGGTGGAGGGGGCGGCGGCGGAGTGCCGTACATAGAAGGCATACCAGGTGGAGGAGGAGGAACACCCATTCCCGGAGCACCAGGAGCAGCCATTCCAGGAGCGAAACCCGGGTATCCGCCATATCCGTACCCAGACGGGCCTGTAGGAGGCGGTGGAGGCGGGGCTTGCTGTTGCCAAGGAGCAACTCCAGGAGCACCGTACCCACCACCAGGAGCACCACCAGGAGCACCGTAGCCATAGTCGCCTCCACGGCTCTGTCCGGCCCATGGGGCTTGGCCTTGGCTGCCGTAGTCCCGAGACCCGTAGTCGTCGCGCGAACGGTTGTCACGGCCTCTCTGTTGCCAAGGTGCAACATCGCTTGGAGGACCACGCTGTTGCCAGGGCTTCATGTCACGGTCATCATAGCCTTCGCCAGGGCCGGCTTCAATACGGCGAGGTGCCTCTTCACCAGGGGCGCCACCAGAGAGTTCGTGCATGAGTTGTTCCATCTCCCGGTCGACGGCATCACCAGCGCCAATAGCTCTAGGGCCACTGCGGCTGATGCCGTTGTTGCGCCAGTCGCTGCCTCTCTGGCGGTCAGGACAGTCACGGGCCATGTGACCAGCGTTACCACAGACACGACAGATAATGTTGGCGGTGAAGTTACGCTGCTCAGGGCAGTCATATTTACGATGACCGATTTGCCCACCTACGACATTAGCACGATTCGAATATGTCAATAAAGGAAACCTACAGTTTTGGCAAGCCTGATTCTCATCGTCGCGAAGAGTACCGTTAAGAGCGGCGAGCTCTCGAAGCTGATTCCGCTTGAGCTCGTTCTGGCCCTCAGGAATAGAGGCAGCCTGTTTGTCGTATATCGTTAGCAATATCCGACATACTTCCGGAGAAAGAAGAATACGGACCGTCTCGATAACGTTGTGAATCAACTTCTTGGCCTTATTGACCTTTTCTTCAGTGTCTGCCATAATTAAGCAGTGAAGATCTTCTTCCTGGTTGCTAGCGTGAGCGGCGTCAGATCGACCCTTTCCTTCCTTGACGGAGCCTTTGCCACGAATCGCAATCTTGGCAAGAGATTCGGTCTCCATTTTCTTCAGCGTGTTACCACGAGGACCTATAAGTAAGCCAACTTTAAAGTAGCAAAGAAAAAAGAGAGGCTAGTGTTAGTATCGAGTATTGTCATATCAGTGGAGCAAGAAAGCAAAAAAAGCAAGCAAAAGGGTTAGCAAGAAACGAGCCATGTATGAAGGAGAGCACTATCCTCATGGGCTCGACTCGAGCAAGAGCAAATGAGACATAATGATGCAGCAGGTTAGGAGTTAGAGGGTTAGTTATCATACTGAAGTTAATCTCTGGATAATCATTCACAGGCACATAGACCTTCTCCTGGGTCTTAGTAGGACGTCTGTAGTCAGATGGCGGATGGTAGTTAGGAATAGACTTCATGGCCTTGTCGACCAGTTTGTGGCGCTCATCTTCGAGACGCTTGCGGTAACGGTATTCCCTAGTGTTTACACGTCTTCCGAAGTTATCGTATTGGGGAGGAGGCGAGGGAGATCTGCACAGTCATAATGTTAGTTATCATCAACGCGCTGTCTGGCAACACAAGGAGAACCCACCTATCACCATCTGCCGGCACGACATCGTTAATCCTCAGCTTCTGGCTGATTTCTTCAATCCGCAGATGCAGAGTATAAGCCTCCAACTGTTCGTTGGTGAAGTTGGCCATGATCATGGTCGGAAGACCCATGAGACCGGCCGCTTTGTTCTCCTGGGCATCACCCCAACGGTTACGCTTCTTGCGCTTCTTCACGCCATCCATAGGGGGTTCGGCTAGACCGTATTAATATTTTACTTGGCGAGCGGGGGAAGGTAACAAAGACATACCTCGAACAGGGCTCCTGCCTCGCTTGAAGCTGGTATCCCCGACGGATGTGGGCGTCGCGGTGCGACTGTCGTCTTCCTGGCCGTCATCGCCAAAACGTCGACGAGGACCTAGGGGGATGTTGTTAGAACCAGTGATTCCTTGGTTGCGCCAGGCCATTTTATCGTTCTTTGACGCGAAAAAATACAAAGAGATGTTGGTAGTCAAGGACTTCAGCTGGTTACTCGCGGAGAAAATGGAGCATGTGGCAAGTTACACGTGATCTGACTAAGCGTCCTAAGTTAACTACCATCACATTTCTACTACGGAACACTTATCATGATACAATTGCTCAAACGAGTTGCATTAAATTGCAGAACATGGCAGACTAATAATCTAGGCTTTCGCATCCTTCTTCATGCCCTCCTGGATCCATGCCCTCGCTTCCTCCGCCTTCTTCTCCATCTCCTCTTTATTCTTCAACAGGTCCTTAACCGTGTGCTTGTCCGGCACATGCCTCCCCTTCTCAACACTCTCCCTAGCGGCCATCCTCTCCTCCCACGCCTTCAAGTGCGGAAACTCGTCAATATCAACACCTGCCCACCCAGCCGCCGCAACCCACCCCCAATGCGAGATATCCGCAATCGTCACGCGGTCCCCAACCAAATACCCCGACTTCGAGGTAGATAGATGCTGATCAAGCACGCTGTACAGCCTCCTCGTCTCATTAACATACCGCGTAACACCGTAGGGAATATGCTCCGGCGCATAGCGCGAGAAATGATTTGCTTGGCCCTGCATCGGTCCCACGCCGGCATTCTGGTAGAACAGCCAGTTGTTGACTGCGTAGGACTCGGGTGTGCCCTGCGGGTAGGAGATCTTGTGGTCCTTGTCGTACTGCTCGATGAGGTATTGCAGAATACTGCCGGATTCGAAGAGGTGGATGGGTTGGTTGTCGAGAGTGTCTGTTAGGGCGGGGATGCGGCCATTGGGGTTTATGGACAGGAACCAGGGTTCTTTTTGGGTGTTCTTGCTGATGTCAATCTTTTGGACTTTGTAGGGGAGGCTGCGCCGGTTAGTATATCGCACATATATGGTATTGAGTAGGGGATGGCGTACCCCAGCTCCTCGAGCGCAATGGAGATTTTGATTCCATTGGGAGTCTGCGCGGTGTAGAGGGTAATGTCAGGTTGGCTCATTTTGGGTGGTTTTTCTTTCTTTCTTTCTTTCTTTTTTTTTTTTCTTTTCTTTTTCAGAATAGGACGGTGAGATATCAATCCGTTGATTGAAGTGTAGGTTGGAGACGGAGACGTTATATATGATGCCATCGTATCAACCCCGCTATTGATTTCTAAGCCGACAAGGTGCTTAAAAATACAAGCATAATGAAAACAATTTACATTGTACGTATGTATCCAAGGCAAGAATGAACGTTGTACGTATCAAGCACGAACGTTGAATGAAATCACCAAGAATCGTCCAATCTGGCCCAAAATTGCGCATCGGATAGGACACCACGATCAAGCCAAGGGTATTCAGTCACATCTACTCATCGTCCGCGAAACACACCCCAAAGCCTCCCCAATAACGCCCCTCATCCTCTCATCATTACAAACCGCTCTCGCATCTCTCAACCTCTCCACCCAAGCATCCCATCGCCCCCGTTCATAACCCCTTCACTTCCTCTTCTTGAACCGCTTACAACCCGGCCGCATAGCAAAGTCTCCCGAATAAGTCCGCCCGTACCGAACATTATCTCACAGCCGGTCCGCGGCATACATGAACCACACACACGCGACCTCCATGACAGCTGTCTTGAATAGCGTCTCCATGGGAACTTTGTCGTTCTCGAGACCAAGTCGTAGTGTCATGATTGCCCGGAGGGATCTGTCCAAGCGGTGGATGCTGAATCCTTGGTCTGGGGGATTGTAGCTTATATGTGTGGCTTGGGTGAATTGGGTCACGAATGCGTTGTCGTTCATCATTCGCTGTCTTGACCCACCTTGCAGGTCGAGAAACCAAAAGACTGTGCTCTTCATTAGCCAGAGTAAAGACAAGAAGAAGGTATTGAGCTATACCTGTATAATCACCCCCGTTCGAGTCCCAGGTTTCATATTCAGTATACCCGAAAGACGGCAGATCTGTCCAGAGAATTTGTCCCTGTACTGTAAGTGGATCACCAGTCGAGGGATCCCGTGCCGTGCGCTTCTGAAGCGCGTGTATGAACTCAACCAGCCTTTTCTACTTGACTGGCTCCAAATTCTAGACATGCTCCATCAAGGCAAGGGAGAGATAGTAGTCGACATTCCCGGGCGTGAAATACTCCTCCTCAATAGGGGCTGTGTGGGCGGACAGTGTCAGATCGGTGATTTGGTCTAGGGCATTGTCGACTGTTGCGTCGGGGTTGTAGATGAGGTCATTGAGGATTTTGAATTGTTGGGAGTATACGATTTCTCTGAAGAATTCGACATTGACATTTTGCGGATCTGCCATGGTCGCATTATTTCACTAAAGATGGCTATAGAAGAATAATCGATAAAATGTTCTTATATAGAAGACAGGGCTGAATACAAGGTTGATCCAAGATATCAGGGTTTCTTTTAGTGATTTCACGTGATCATGACTTGTTTAGTGAAACGGACTAACCAATAAGGCGGTTAAACTCCGAGTCGGGGAAGTTGGGGAGTCGATTATCCGAGGCTATATTTGAAGAGGATATTTAGATTACACGGAGGGTGACATTGATATCTATAGACACCATAGATGGTAGAATGAGTGCTTAGCTATCTAAAAGAGAGTGTGTGTCCGTATATGAGGGATCTGCCGGCCTCAGTAATCGGACCAACTATCAATCCATCTCGACTTTCATCATTTAGGATATATACAGGGTTACGGGAACTGATCACTTTGGGGGAGTTCCATTGCAAGTAACAGATGGGCCCAACTATCAAATATGTACAGAGTATAGGCATCATTCTTGCGCGAGAAGATCGAATGATGAGCTGAAATGCAGGATTGAATAAAGAATGCGGTATGTACTGATACCGATATGTACCATATTACCCAGAATGCAAAACATGACACACGAAACAAGCTCATCATGAATCATAACCCAAATGCTGCAATTGGACAATTTTAACTAAACGAAGGAATACAAACACATCCAGTACACCGCCACTACCAAGTAAAGCTCTCCTCGATATAGTCAATGTTTGACCCATCCTGCCTCTTCCGACACACCTTGCGCACATCATCACTCAACCCCCCATTTCCACAAACCAGCACTCCCATAGCACCGACTTGGTTCTCCGCTTCCATGCCCACCAGAGTGTCCACGTTTGGCCGGCCAGGGAACATCTGCACCGTGGCGCTGGGGCTCTGGATTTCCTTGGTATTGCGCGGCCGCGTGATGAACAGCATGATGCGCAGAACTTCGCGCCGGCGGTCCATCGCCAGGATACTTGTCATCCAGGGCCGGATCCACTCGAGGTGTTCGGGGGACTGGATGATCCAGACAAGGGTCACGCGACGGGCGGCCACGGTACCGTCGGCGTAGCCCTGGACCAGGTGGCGGATGAAAGGGACGTGATGGGTGATGCCGACACCGCCGGCGAAGAGGAGGACAGTGCCGTAGGAGTCAAGGGAGTGGATGCTGCCGTAGGGGCCTTCGGCAAAGGCTTTGAGGGTGACGCGAGAGTCCATGCCGTTCTGGGCGCGGGTGAAGAGTTTGTCGGTGAAGCCTGTGCGGCGGCGGACGAGGAGGGAGAGGGAGGTTTTTTGGTGAGTGCTGAGGGCGTCTTGGTGGGTCATGGGGATGCCCTTTTCGTCGGTGATGACTTCGGAGGATTCGCTCCAGGCGACGGAGAAGGGGTGGGCCGTCCACCAGCCGACAGCGGGGATGTAGAGATAGATGTGTTGACCGGGTTCGAAGGTCCACGGGCGGGCGAGGTTGAGGGTGATGCGCAGGGCGTCACCTGGGAGGGCCTCGACGACTGCGGTGGTGAGTTTGCGGCCGCAGTTGCGGTAGACGATGCGGACAAGACGTGTAGCTCGCTGAGATAACATTGTCAATATCTATTTATCAAATGATGCTTTTAGGGGATGCTTACCTCCAAAGCCCAGAAAACGATAGCAACCAAAAGATAGTTCTGCGCCGGCAAGCCCTTCAGGTGAACCCACAAGAAACCAAAGGCAACAGCAGCCATGGCAATGTGCAGATGAAGGAATGTCTCGTAAAAGGCATGACGAATTGGTGAGGGAGAGTGCACCATGAGACCGGTAAAGGCACAGGCCGCCACCAAGCCAGCCAGCATAAAGTTACTCATCCCAAACACCATCCCCACCATATCCCAGCCTGCCTGGTTCGCCTCCGGAATGGCCCAAGCGAATGTATGCGCAATGGCTTCAAGCACGACAATGCGCCCCAGCCACCGATGTAACAAGTTCCAGGTATCAAACGGCACCCGAAGCAAGGTGATTAGGGGGTTATTGCGACCAGCCATCAGCACCAGCGCCATGAGATTGACAGTGGCCATGGTACCAGTCCGGTTTCTCACCATGCCCGAGACGGTATGCTCATCGCTACCGTACGGAACGGTAACCACACAAACCGCGACATTCATCACCACAATCCCGACAATAAGGAACATATGGAACCGCGACGGCAGCGTGCCAAAGTTGACAGCACGCGAGAGCTGGAACTCGCGATTATGACGCCCACGGATCAGCGGCGCGTAGACAATGTGGTTCTTGATCTTGGAGAGGGTGCTATCGGGCGAGAGAAAGTAGCGTTGGCGGTCGTTGGAGAAACTGGCGAGACGGCGGAGGTGAGCAGAGAAGCTATGGGACAGTTGCCAGATGTAGACAAAGGCGGCCATGAGACCGAGAACGAGGACGGTGGTACGAGCGAGGTCATCATTGAGGGCTTCATGGATGGCCCAGGAGTTGCCTGAGCTGCGTGGTGTGATGTCCATGTTGGAGGTATAACGATTGAACGATTGAACGATTGAACGACTGAGTTGGAGATTCAAGTAGAGGCGAGACCAGCTCTGCCAAAGAGTGTAGGTAGGTTAACGAGGAAAGGGTTTGACTTGGGGGTCCTTAAGGAATGCGAGACAGTAAATAGACAGGTCTCATGCAATAATCGATCTCCTCAGGAGAATACCATTGATAGACAAAAACAAAAAGAAGGATCAGCTCTGTCAAAGAGCTTTTGTAGGGGGGAGAGCCGTTAAGAGAGTGTAGTTAAGAGAGAGTAGAGAGTAGGTGTGTAAAAGAGAGTGTGTAAGAGAGTCAGAGGAAGAGAGTGGGGGAAGAGCTGAATAATTCCCTCTTTAGGGGCGGGTCAAAAAGTCAGGAGAAAAGTTCAGTAGAACGGGATGATCAGCTCTCATAGGACACTCTCAACTACTTGGCGCTGGGACTTGGCCACCCGCTAGGCGCTGTGTATCTCTGAAACATGCCCTTGCGTCCAATTATACCCGCAGAAAATAACCTGGGTAAAGATTCTTCAATACGTTCTTCTGTATACGCACAGGTCGAAATGCTATTCTCCGATGGCTATTATTCGGGCATCTATTGGCGCTAGTATCTGAAACACTGACTGAACTTAATCATACTGCACAGAGTATGGATACACACAAAGATCTCTACTGGGGCTACCATGACATAGATGAGGGCAATGCTGTACCCGTGCCATATGCTGTACCGCTTGCTAGACAATGCCTTTATCTCTCGCGCTCTACATGAAACCCCCCAATGCACAATTGATGAATGCACTTTATGCTAATCAATGCCACACGTTCAATCAATCACTGATGAAGGAGTTATTCTGTTTACCTGAAAAGTCTATTCTAAGAATGGGTATCTTTGTCGTACCAAAATGCAAATACGGAGTACAATGCCAATATGCCAACAATGCCCACCCCATCCAACTCCATGCAATGTTCCAATCGGAGAAATAAGATCAGAAAAAAAAAAAAAAAAAAAAAAAAAAAAAAAAAAAAAAGAAAAGAAAAGAAAAGAAAAAAACTAAAGAAAGCTAAGCTCATCATCGCTATCATCTCCCGCCGACCACGGTACCATCGGGATCATTGCCGGTGTCCGTGGGATGATCGTAGTGCCCACCGGCGAAGCATTCTCGGTGGTCCCAGCAGACGACGAACCACATTCACTCCCGCTAGATGTTCGCCATGGAGTTCGCCCCGGTCGGCGAGGTTGTAGCCGTCGATCAGCGGGATACGAAGAACCCTCTTGAGGCTTGTTTGTGCCCCTCCCCCCCATGTTTGGTGATCTTGTTCGTCGTTTATGTGTAATTGCTACCTCGAGCATCCGTTGCAATCCCACGGATTGCCGTCCTTCGGGTACACTCATTCGTCGTCGTAGGGGCCGTTCCTGCATCCATGAATCCAACATGCCGCGTCTGCGTGGGCGATAGCCGTATTCTTCCCAGTCATCGTCGCTGTCGCTATCGTCCGAGGTCGCCGGTGTCGGAGGAATGGCTGGTGTCTGCTGTATCGGATCGTCACGCGACCTCCAGGCTGTTGATCGGAGTCTTTTCGGTGATCGCGACGGCTCCCCTCGGCCGGGGATTGCCCTCTTGACTGGTAGCGAGTATGCGGATGTCACGCTGGATGCAGGACCCTCATCGGACTGCGAGGATGCAGATACGCTGGCAGACAATGCAGGGGAAGAGGGTTGGCTGTCCAGATCAGTCTCCACTGGAGAAATCTGCGCGAAATCAACTGATTTGCTCTTGGATTTGGGTGTTCTCGCAACCCATTCCTCAATACTCTCTTCCCAGCGATACAGCCCAGGCCCGTCATCGTCGTCTTCTGATTCTGAATGATAGATCCTTGTCCTGTGCGATAGCTCCTGCTGTCTGGTGACAACCCGTTCCTGAATCTCCGCTGCCCATACATGATCATCCGGATACACCGTCGCCTCAGCAAGCTGCATCGCAGTCTCCACAGCTACCTTGCCGAGGAACGTGGAGAGTCCATGCTCTTCGCTAAACTCAGCCAGCTGCTCGATCTTGGCACGTACCATTGGAGATGTACCTGGCTGGTCATCACTTCCGTGCACGCGCTCGCAACAGCGAAAGACCTGTCGAGTCAAGACTGCCAACTCTTTGGTCACTTCTGACTGTGATGAGAGTGAGACATAGAATGCGTCCATGTTGCGGGGTTCTTGGCTACTGGGTGTGAAGGTGTCATATGAGGTCTCATCACACTGAAGTAAGCGCTCGCCAAGCAAGATGCAGCCTCGGCGCAGAGAATGGAATGCCGAGAACTCGACTTCAGGCGAAGACCGGATTTCTATCTCTTGTTGTACCGTGACTGCGAGGGATCCCACGATGGCTCTCACCCTCATACCAACGCCTTCCGGCTCAGCCCCGGCCGTGGAAGAACGGGACCGCGCCAGGTACATCCCGCACAGCGCGGTGATCAGACTCACCGTGAGGTTGCTGAGGGCGTCCTTGACTGGAACCGGACAGAGCTGATCCTCGCATCCCACACTCGTCTTATGCATACCTGGGAAAACACCGCTGGCTGAAAGAACCACGGCGTTGAGCAGATGAGCCGCAGCCACCGAATCATCTGCCTCCGTAGATATTGACCGAATCGCGGCATCCACATACTTCTTCCACTGCCCAGTCACCATCCATTCGGCTGGCACGGCTTTGCGGGTAAGAAGCTTTGCCAGCTCCTCATGAACAAAAGACCGACGTCCGGGAAATCGTGAACAGTAGGTAGCCAGTAACTGAACTGGGTCTTCGCGAGAACTGGATGAGATGACAGAATCAAATCCTGTCGGACAGTCATACGTCTCATCCATAGTACATAGAAATTTGGACAATAATGATTCAAAAGCGTCATGTTCCTGATTGTTCATGCACTCCTCCAACAATCGGCAAACGATATGCTTGGTGATACAATCCTTCTGTAGCATCTCCGAGACCAGATAGATTCCTTGTGCGCGTACGGCTTCACGGAGCGGTTTCCAGCTATTCCCACTAGGTGCATAGTGAGCTTCGAGTTCCGTAAAGTATGCATCACACATATCCGCGTCACCGTCTTCTTCCGCTTCATCCTGAGCCATTTGCTCCTCTGCGATGAATTCCGGTAACCGCCGCACAGTCATTGATAGCAACGGCCGAGCCCCATGACTCTTTTGCTTCGATAAAGATGCAGTAGCATGTATCCTGGTATTATGCAAGAAAGTCAAAAATAACCGATCCAAAAGACGCGCAATCTCAGCAAGCCCCGGATCACCAGATCGATCCAGTGCCTCCCTCCATGACCCGCTATACCCATAGCTAGCAGCGACGCTATAAGGCCGTGTCGCCTTACGCGCATCCTCAACAACCAAATCCTCCGTCATCGACGAAACATCCCGAAACAATCGCCTGCGCGCAGACGTCTCGCCTAATAACCCTCCCCTCGCTTGTTTCCCAGCGAGCAATGGTGTCGCGATCTCAATCGCCCCAGGTAACGTCCTCTGCACCTCAGGGCTGCGAATCGACATTCGACTCCGTCTCCTCCCACCCCGACTAGCACTGCGCTTCCCTCGACTCGAGTAATTATGTCGAATTTTCCGCCCTTCAGGTTTTCCCGGGACCCAGGCAGGATCGTCCGCTTCGCCGTCTGAGCCCGAATCTCGTTCCGCATCCGTTGCCGTCGTAGTAGGGGCTTTCGATGACCCGCGCGAGCTAGAGCCAGAGTCATTGCCAGTGTTAGCAGGAAGGCAGTCGGTCCGTTCCTTGAGGATCCTCGAGTTAGGGACGGTGTGGAGGTTTTCCTGGTGTTTTTCTAATCGGCGGTAGATGGATGTCAAGGGGCGGAGCATGCGATTTGCCCATTTCGCGGTCGGTCGTATATCGCTCATGTTCGCGAATGATCGCAATGTGTCCTGAAGTCCTACCTGCCACTCAGTTCACCAATGACCCATCTTGAGCGACTTATCACCAGACCACCGCGCTGCAGCGACAGACGCCAACGTCTGCAAGATATGCCAAAGTATTGAAGCAAAATAAAATGCAATTGCTAAAATGCAACCAAAAAGAGACAAAAAGAAACCAAATAAAACCAAATACACTGGCGGGAATGCGCCATAAGATACTACAGTAGTACTTAAGGTGATGAGAGGAATCCGCGGAGCAAAACAAGGCGAGATGTAAACATTGGGGCAGGCGGTCTAGGTGAAAGCGGTAAGGCGCTCTTCACCATTACTATTACAAGTATATACTTCAGAGCACAAGACTACAAGGATATAACGAAGTGCTAATACTTAGTTAAACACAGATTGATCGTAGATGCATGTCTAGTAATCACCGTCATATATAGTACATAGAGCATACCTAAGTACCAAAAATCGCCCAACCTGCTATGCACTGCAATGGACACCATTGAGAGAAGTCATAAAATAAAAATAAAAAAAAAATCGCCAAACATGAAGATGAGTAGAGAGTCCGTCTACAATACAGATGCCCTGCTTGTCCGGGTCATGACACTGAAATATACTGCTTCAAAACAAAAACCGAAGTGAAAAGAAAAATAAAACCTATGTTCTTTTTTCGTCGCGTTTCTTTTCTGTATCTGATTTTATATCGTCATTTTTTTTTGGAGGTCAAAACATCAAATCGTCGTCAAAACGTAAATTTTTTCCGTCAATGTGTTTTTTGGGCTAGATTATTTTCATTTTTCACCCTTTATTCAGAGGACTTTTTCGAGCCGCGGAGCTTGGGGTTATTGGCAGCAGCACGCTTCTTCTGCTTGTTGCGAGTAGCACCGGCATCACCACCCTCAATGAACTTCATCAGCTCATCAATGCTCCGAGCATCCATTCCAGAACCACCAACACCAGCCGTCTGAGAGGCAGACTGGCCGACCTGAGGCTGGACCATGGTACCAAGAGATGACACGCGAGAGGCCATGTTGATGCGGCGCAGACGACGGGCCTGGATGTCCTTGGCGTGCTTGGCGATAGAGACGGCATTCTGGGTGAGCTGCTCCAACCAGGTCTCGGCCTCCTTGGTGTTGCGATCGTTGGGACCGAGCTGGCCGAGGAAGATGTTGTAGGCCTCGCGCATCTTGACAACGGCACCCTTGGAGTCCTGGTCAAGAGCCAGGGCTTGGGCCAACTGGAAGAGGATGGTGGCGGTGTTGATGGACTGCTTGCCGAAGAGCTCCTCGCAGACCGAAAGGGAGGCCTCAAACCACTTGCGAGAGTCAGAGTACTGCTTGAGGTGCTGGAGCATCACGGCAGCGTTGTTCATGGTGGTAATCGAGTCGGGGTGACTTGCTCCGTAGATGATCTTCCACAGGTCCATCGCGTGTCTGATGTAGGCGAGAGCTGTCTTGGTGTTGCCAGAGGCATGCTCGAAGAGGGAGAGGTTGAGGTAGGCCAAGATGGTGTCGTGCGAGTCAACACCCAGGGTGCGTTCGGTGACAATGACCGACTTACGGGCCAACTCAACAGCGGCCTCCTTCTCGTCGGTCTGGTAGTACAGCATCGACAGCTGGTGGTAGAGCTTGGCAACCTCGGGGTGCAGGATACCGTAGATCTGCTCGTGCAAAGACAAGGACTCCAGAATGAGCTCCTGGCCCAATTGCTTCTGGTTTTGCATGAGAGAGATACGTCCAGCCTCCAAGGCTTCCTCGGCAAGCGAGCTTCGGGGAGAAGCATCCTTAACCAGGGGCACGATGTTGACGATGTCGTCAGGCACAAACGTGACAGCGGGCTTGTTGGCCGCTGCGGGGCGGTTTGCGGCGTTAACCGAGTCACCACCCTTCTTCTTCTTCTTGCTGCTGCTCTTAGCCTCTTCAGTGACACCGTTGGCACCGTTGACGGCCTGGGGAACCACGGGCAACTGAGACTTGGTGAATGCAAATTCACGAGCACCCAATTGGAGACCAAGTCTGTTGGAGATGTCACGGAGTAGCTGAAGATGTCTCAGGGAGTTGAACCAGTCAGACTCCAAGTTAAAGCGGTAGCGAATCTTTACCTGCTTCTCGATCTCGGCCTGGAGAGTAGCCGGGTCAAGCTTCTCGAACGAGAAGTCACCCTCGGGGTAGATCTCCCGCAGCGACTTGTCAATGTCGGCGCGGGGGCTGGCGTTCACGTCGGCGCCAAGAAGGCAGTTCAGCAGATGAGCAGCACACGACCCAGTGAAAGGTGCGGGAACGTTACGGAGGTAGCGGTTTGCAACGTGCTTGAATGCACGGGTGATCATCTCCTGGACCACGAGAGTGGTAAGAGCATTCAGGCGAGGTCCCTTATCCTTGGACAGTTGAGCGACCTTGCCGAGGTAGCGGATGTTGATGCCGCGCTTGTGCAAGAGCTGGCTAACCGACTGACCGTCCATGGGGAAGCCAACATCTCCATCGTGGAGGTCTTGGACAAGCTCGGGAATGACCTTCGTACGCAAGAAGTCGCAGGTTTCGCGAACCTCCTTCTCATCCTGGGCCCACTGCTCCTTCTCTTCGGCGGTCTGAGGAACCTGGCCGCTAAAAACGTCGGGGTTAAGGGCGAGGTTGAACCCGGAGATATCAACACGCTCTTGCTCCGGCTGCTCTTCAGTTTTCTCACCCTCCTCCTTCGATTCGGAGTTCTCAGCCTTGGCAGCCTCCTTCTCCTTGCGACGGGTTTCAACCTCGGCCTTCACGTACTGGCTCATCTTGTGCCTCCAGTACGATTCAACGAGTTCCAATCTCAAGACAGACATTTGATGAGGATAGGCATCGTTGCCTTCTTCTTCCTGCCACGAGACGTCGAGAGGAGTCACACGGTACAGGTCAAGCACGTACTTCCTGCCATCGGTGCCCAGAAGGCCCTTGGTCTCGACACTGCCTTCGAGGTCGTGACGGGTGTTCTCTTTGTCCCAAACGGCATGCTGTTTGATACGGAGAGACTTGGACAGCTTCTCGAAGACGGGCTTGAAATCGGGGTGCGTCGCAACGACGTCTTTGCCTTCCACACCACCGTAGTCGATCTGGTGCTCACCAGGCTCCCGTTGCTTGAAGATACCAGGAACAATGCTCTGGCCGACGATACGCTTGCCCATGTAGTCAACGACCACGGTCCCCGGGGTGAACAAGCCGTTGATGTCGAGCTGGTTCACAGCCTTGATACCCAGAACGTCCTTGCCAACAGCGACGCGGGCGGCTTCATCGCCGCCCTCAGAGGTGAAGGTACCGACACCATCAGCACCGAAGGAGTAGAAGATGTTGTTGTACACGAAGATCTGAGCGTCCCGCTCCTCAGTAGGGTTCAATGGTGGGACTTCACCCCGGGCAACCAAGACAGCACCTCGGGCGGCGGCCTCGTTGTAGTCCGCGAACAATTTGGAGGTCAGACGCTCTCTGAAGACGCGATCTTGAACAGTATCGCGGGGAAGCTCCCGGGTGGTCTGGAACTCCTCGTTCCAGTCACGCAGAGTTTCGGCATTGTCCACCCCAGCAATGAGATAGTTCTCCTGGGAGCGGGTAATGTCGGGCTGGTGGGCGTTCGCATTGGCGGATGGGGAAGTAACAAGCCATGGGTTGTTAGGAATGGCATTCTGGAAGGGGAAAGTGGTTAAGAGATCCTTCTTGTTGTTGGCCTCCTGCAGCTCCTGGAAGGCGGATTCGAACGAGGGCGACAACTGAGAGATCAGGGTAATCAGAGAATGGGCGCTACCCTTCTTGGGGGTAGTCTTGGGCAACGGGTCAAACTTGGCGTTCGAGCACTTGTTCACGTAGAAACCAGAGACATGCGAAGTAATCTGGAACTGTTCACCCTCGTTGGTGGTAAGCTGGAGGTAGAGCAAGTGGCCCTTTTGACGGAGGTGGTAAGGAGGAGGGTTCCATGTAGATAGTGAAATGGACTTGATAGTCTTGGGAAGAGGAGCCTCTTCTCTGGGAAGAATGGTCTTCAGAGACGAGGGGCCCGCGATGTCATAGTTGGACAAAGAGTGCTCCTTCTCCGCAGCAGCGACGGCTGCCTCGGAGATGGAGTCGTGCAAGGACAGACCGGCACTGACACCCTGGATGTTATCGATGCGATCGCCCGCGGCTCCAAGTAATTCCCGCGTTCTCACAATGTGCATCCGAGCCTCCTTCTCAGTATACGGATCTTCCACCAAGACAATCTCCGAGTCCGCCTTCAAATCCGGCACCTCGGACAGTTCGACGAAATCGTTGATGCGCTTGCCATTGAATTCGAGGTGGAAGCAAGTGTACTGGAAGGTACCCGGCAGCTCGATGATCGATTGGCGGACATCCTGAACCTGCTCTTGACTCGAGACCATGACCTGGATCTTGTAAGGGTCATGAGGAAGCTTCACGATGATCTGGAAAAGACCTGGAGAAGCGCAATTCTGTCAATCCCCGCACAAAACGGCTGAGTGAAAATGGGTACATACCACCATCTTCCTGCTCTCCCTCTGGTTGCTCTCCATTGGTGACCTGCTCAGGCTGAGCGGAAGGAGCCTCTGTTTTCGTTAGTTCGTCTTCCTTCTTTATCTGATCCTCCGTCTAATACGCTCCGGTTCGATTAAGGAAAGTCCGAGGACCAAGCAATTCATACCTTTCGAGTGCTCCAAGTCGCCATTGGTCTGGGCCATTGTATTCACAAAAAGAGAGCTGTCTCACGACAGCGGGTCTAAGCTAGGAAAAGGAAAGGAACGTGGAAATCAGAAGAAAAAAAGAACAATTGAAAAAAGAAAATATGGTACAAGGATATAAGGGCAATTGTTTAAACAGAAAAGAACCCAACCCCGTACCCCAGACAAGCAATGGATAGAGAGATGGTGATAGGTAGAAGAGTATGTCGTAGTAAGAATAGGTGAGGAAAAGAGGAAAAGAGGAAGCTGGAGAATAATTGGCACACACTCAACTCTGTCTCGTCCGGGGCGGAGCGAAAATTTCGGATTTGCGGCAGTCCCTCGGAACAGCTCGGGCCAGAGGGGGAGACACGTGACATGCAGTTCACTGAACACTTCTTGATATCTTGTATGTTACAAGGCAGAGCGATACAGGTACTCTACAATTTCTCTCAACTTCACACAGCTAAAATCAACATGGCTATCTACAGTGTAGTCTTACTTCTAGGGCACAGCACCGAGCATACTGAATTGGATGTGGAATGATATGTGGCACGTGCACTCAACAGAAAAACACATTGACTTGGCTGTTCTCAGATAGTTATGGTTGAAATACCGATACCTTTCACCAATGGCTAGCTAGTGGCTACAGAGTGGATGATATTGCTTGGCCGGAGAAAGAGCGCTGGCCCGAACCTGTCATTACCGGTACAGACCCCTCAATACCCAACGTATGCCAGCCACATCATATTTGTGGGAACAGTTTATGAACCCAATGGCATAACTATGCTAGTTCATCGCGGGGCTCTAGCCAAGCTGCCGAAGATCACCGACGCCGTTGAAATATATTTTCCGCAGAGATTCCATGCAGCCGGCAGATAGGCGCCAGGATTGTAGTGGAGTCAACAGTGTCAGATCTCCGATCTTGACGATATATTAAGTACGAAATCGAAGCATTGCATACAGTAGTGACCATAGTACATGTAGTGTGGGATGGATACAAACACATACTTGTACACTATGAAGGGCCAGAGCCATGTCCGAATACCGGTGAGGCGGTGTGGGCAAGCCACACGGCTTGCTTCTCCGGGGAGATATGTGGCGCCAACACGGGGCTTCTGCTCAATACTCCAGTCTCTTCGACGTCTCTGGACCCGTTCTTAATACCTTTCGCTGTCGTTCTTTACTTTTCTTACTATTCTTTTATCCATCCCACGCGGGTTTTCTTTCGTTCCACGTGTTTTGGGCAGTGAGATCGCTGGGAAAACGTGTCACCGCTTGATTCTTTCATACTTCTCGCTCCTTTTTTACATTTCCTTGTCTCTTGAGATTCGACATTGAACCAGTACACCGTCATTTGTGACAATTAAAATTTAATAAACGTATGAAGAATGTTGACTCGCAACCTTCAACGACCCATCTATGGACTCTCCAGGCCGCTCAGGGTAAATAGAACCAGTCTATCTGCCCATCTCTACAGACGTCTACAAACCCAGGCCCAACCACCTCAGCCAAGTCCTCCACAGGATATCGGGGACTTCAGTGCGGAGGGCGGACATCCCGAATTCGGGTTCAAACAAACCCTCTGGAAGATGTTTGAAGCTGCCGCTACCGCCGCCGCTTCCATTGCAATCTTAGGGTATGCGCTAAATAAATTAGATAGTAGATGCAGAAACTGACCGGATAATAGTGCAGCTGGGTATTCATACCATAGATACTACAAACATCTGGTCTTGGAAAAGATCGACAATGCTTTTCAACCGGGTGATCCGGCTCTCGAGGTTGCTGGTGTGGAGTACGGAAAGCATCAATATAACCACGAAGAGCACTGGGTTGTTCGTGATGAGCAAACAAGAATGGACAAGATCATCTCCGGTCAGGCCGGGGGTCACTATTATCTGATCATCGGTGAGAAGGGAACCGGAAAGACGTCTATGATCCTCGAGTCTATGCGCAAGATCAACGGAGATGGTGTCGCCATGTTTGAGGCTCATGGTGACCTGGAGATCTTCCGGGTCAGACTGGGAAAAGCATTAGACTTTGAATATCATGAGGAGTACGATTCCCCTGACTTATAGGTTCGTTGTCAACAAAATCAGAGACTGACTGGAACTTGCAGTTATATTGGCAGTTTGTTCAGCATCCGGGGACCACGCGATACCACTCCTTTGCTCGATATCGAACGCGCCCTGAATAAATTAGAGAAAGTCAGTCTTAGCAGACGCCGTGCAGGGAAATCGCCACTTGTCCTTGTCATGAATTCCACTCACCTAGTGCGAGATGACCATGACGGTCAAGATCTCCTTGAAATGATTCAGCAACGGGCAGAACAGTGGGCGGCCAGTGGATTGGTTACGACAGGTAAGCGTCTAGCCTTGTTGATCGGATGCAGGTTTCTGACATGGCAAATAGTGTTCAACAGCGACGATTACTGGGTGTATGAACGCTTGAAGCGTTATGCGGCACGGATGGAGGTCATCCCTGTCTCTGACCTACCAAAAGATAAGGCGATGGCAGCTTTGAGGAATTACCGCAGACAATACTTTGGCCAGGATATGCCTTATGAAACCCTCGAGGCCATCTATGACAAGGTGGGCGGTCGATTGTCTTACTTGAACAGAGTTGCCAAAGCCGAAGACATGATGAAACTCTGCAACAACATTTGCGAAGCCGAAAAATCATGGTTCCTCAACAAGTGCTGGATTCTTGGAATGGAAATGGATGACGATGTGTAAGTTGCCCCAGATCTACATGTCCACGCCCAGAGCAGAGCTAGAGACTGACTGTTTGCTGCGCAGTATGGATGAGCAAAAACATGCTTCTGCTGCCATGGTCCTTGCCAAAGCACTTGTGGACAAGGAAAAGGAGATGGAAAAGAGATATGACGCTCAAATCGGCCATATTCTCCCAGAGATCCCACTGCATGAGGCTCGGGAGATTATGACACGAGCCGACTTCATTCAAAGCTACGACCATGATAACCTCTTCCACATTGATTCTCGCGCCATGGTCCGCGCCGACTCCGTGCCCATGCAGCATGCGATTCGTGAAATCTGCTCTTGGGACAATTTCGACAAGCACCTTGAGGGAACCTTGGACCGTATTGGTGACATCGAGAGTCTGGGACGGACTCGTGAACTCACCATAAAAGACCTCTGGGACCAGGGCAAGTACAAGATTGCCATGCTGGATCACAAGGGCCGTGGGAATGGCACAGTTGAGTTCTCCGTTATGGAGCGGGAAAAGGACGAGGATGATTCCGACTAGATGTACAGTACTTGCTGATAGAGATACCTGGTTTGTTTTCCTTGCTTCTTCTTATTTTACATATTCACGTACATATTGACATCTGTTTTTATACCAATTGAATGTTTTTGTTTCTTAGAACATATTTAGGGTTTGAATAGAACATGTGTATGTTTTCGAGACTAACTAAATACACCTGCGTGACATCATCACACGCTCACCGCCCGCATGCAGCTATCTGACGTTTTCCGCCCAACAGCGCCAGCTCCACCCTGTTTGTTATCCTCCCACTTTTCCACTTTCCAACTCGATCTTCCCTCCTAAATGTCTAATTCCTTTTTCTTAACCAAGGCCACAGACCTGTGAGGTTTATACTAGTCTCAAACAACATGCCGTCTCACAAGAAAAACACCAAGTCTACCTCGGCAGGGGGCACGCGGCCTACGAAGGAGTCGCAGACTGGGAAGTCACGAATTTCTTCGCCGGTCCGGTTTATTTTGGTGGTGTTGAGTAGCTTGGCTCTTAGCTCTGGGCTCTTCCTTCTTACGTCTGGAATTCACCTGGACGAACTCCGAGCTGTGAGCAAGCCCCTGGACTCGCCGTGGGAAATTGGTGGTTTGTTGGCGTGGAGAGCTGTCGAGGTTGGTTTGGCTTGGGTACTTGGATATGATGGTATGCCCTCTACCTTTTCAGATTGAAATAAACACGTTGGTTCCTATGATAGAATGAAACTGATTGGTAAATACAGGACGCGACGTGCTGTCTTTCATTTTCCTCACCCACCTCCCCACTTACACCCTCCTTTCCTCCTTCTATAAAATTCGTCCTACGACCATTCTAGTTGCTTATGCTATTACTCTATTCTCGAACACCATCCCGTTTGTCTTCTTTCGCCGTTCAGCCTCTGTTCACGATCTCGCACACGCGCCGTCCAGCGCAGTGTCCAACCGGAACATTCTCCAAGACCGTCCTACGGCTATCTACACTACAATTGCCGCGACTTCTATTTTCACCGTTGCGCTGTACGTCAGCTATGCGACCTGGCTCCCGGCGCAACTCGTGGTGCACTTCGAAAACATCCCGGACATTAGCTTGACACATGCCGGTCCCGCCGGTCTTCCAGTGCTGTTCTTCAGCCTCCTCCCCGCTGGCTGGGCAGCAAAGGACTTCCTTTTTGTGAGCTCAGCCGGTGTACCGAGTACCTCTGACTCTGGTTCCGAGAAATCGTGGCAACAGGGAGAGTACCTTGCTTGTGCGTTGTATCGCAAGACGTGGGGAGCATTGCCCGCCAAGGCGCGAGTGCTTATTCAGCGGACGTTCACTTCAGCGACTCTTATTGTTGCGAGCACGATTGTTCAGCTTGTGGGGACGATTAAGGGCGCCAATGTTGAGGGCGCGACTGCTTGGGGAGCCATCTGGGCCGTTGCGACTTTGGCTGTGGGGTTGACGTTTGGGTGGATTGAAGCTGTTGATGGCGTATAGGCTGGTATTCATATGAAACCTTTCTTCCTTTTTCCCTTACCCACAAAAAACTTCCGGGGGCCTTTTCATCAATTCTGAAGCTGAGTTGGTGTCACTTATTTCTTGCATGCTGTTTTATTAGTTTGACGTCCATAGGTGCCATTCGCATGATGCCTAGGGTGTTGATGTACTATCACTGCCGACAGAAAATTTACAGACTGAATGAATTGAATCGACATCCTTCTATTATTCTATACATGTACTGCTGAAATGACCACTGGTATAAGACAAGAAACAATATGACAGTCATAAATAACAAAAGAAATCACCGCATCTCAATCTCCTCACCCCCATCCTCAGAATGCATCTTCCGCTGCGAATCACTCCCACCCGCAACCTTAGGCAACAACCACCCGGGATGAAAAACATTAAACACCGCAACCGCAGCGACCATCATCGCCCCATCCAATGCGATAAAATACCTCTGCGTCGTAATTAAATACCCATCCCACCCCTGCGCCAGCTCAATCGTCCGATAAATACTCCTCACATAAACACACAACACACTAAAAATCATCGCTGCAAAAAGCGGCACAATCGATCCCCTAACCCTATGCAAAAGCCCCTTACTAATCGTCCTTCGCACAAAATCCGCAGCGCAGACCACAAACACCGTTATCGAGAAGAGCTGAAACACGATTCCCGCGACCATCGTGTAGGTTCCCGGGTCTGTGTTGCCGTTGATCTTGTCTGCTTCGGCGGAGGCCATGCCGCCGCCGATGGCTTGTACGACGAGCGAGATGACGTCGCAGGTGCAAAAGATCCAGAGGTACAGGCTGGGGGGGAGGACGGAAGACTCGCGGCCGAGGAGCTTGATGAAGGAGCCGAGGAGGACGTATATGCCGGCTGTGAAGAAGGTGGGCGCTAGGTTTTGTTAGTTTTGTGATTTTTGTGTCGCTATGTTCGGGATGGGACGTGCTAACCGATAATCAGGGTTGAGATTTGCATTAGGAATGCGTCGGAGTTGTAGGGGCATTGGTTTGACCATGTACGGCCGGCCCAGCCGATGACCTCCGCTGTGCTCATTAGCATGACTCTAGACTAGAGGAAAGGGTAAACATACTCATGCACCCCACGGTGAACACCATCGTCCACCAGGTCCTCTTCCATACGCACTGCACGGTATGCACAATCATCGAAAGACCAAAGAGTACCAGGAACACGATACCCGCCGCCAGGGACGGCATGTAACCATAAGACGTGTTGAATCCGTCGACATAGCCGTGGCATCCAATCCGGAGCTGCTGCACTATTTGCTGCTGCGGCGTTAGGGCTTGGTCGGACATTTTTGCTATTTGGTGTAGTCCTTGTAGTGTGCAAAAGAGTAGAAAAAAGTATGGCGAGGGAGCTGAACGGCTATTATAACACTCGAGACATAAATCTCCACAAGGAAGCCGCTAAAACCAGTTACAAGTCATCCAGCAGGGCTTAGCCATCAACAAAACAAAGGAAACCGTGATTTGGGGTCCAAAAACGAGAAACGCATTCTTATAAACAAATCCAAGCCTCAAAAATTGCACCAAATACGATGCTCTGATTGGCTCGTTTCGGCATCTACACCCGCTGTTTCGGCCTCTCGCAAACTCCGCCCAAACAGGCTTAGCGTCAGGCGTTCTCTCAGTCTTCTTTCAAGCATTGCCGTCTTTGACGTTCGGGTATCTCTACAATGATACTCTCTGAGCATGGCTTTTTTTCTTTTCTTTTCTTTTTTATCTACCGTGGATGGGAAATTGATAGATCACTATCGGAGTGTCTATTCATCCATCATGGAATCTGAAGTCTCCAAGCCGTCTTGGCTGTGGTGTCTTATCCGGACTATCCGATACCCTGATGCCTGATCAACATAGAAATACGAAGTACCGACTCAAAGGATTCGGAATTCATTCAACCAAATCTCACTCATTATTTTCCAATAAGCATTCTTCAATAAACATTCTCAATGGGCATCTCAATGAGCAGCAGCTTTGCTGGTACTTATGGTTAGAGTCAGTAGGGACTGATGCCCCAAAATTGTGTTCTTCGCAGGATCGGCAGGAGTGGGCGTTTCACAACCACGTGAAACTGGCCTTGTTTTTGAGTAAGGCTGATATGAGATGCTTTATGTACGGAGTACATGTATTGGGATTGCCATGTGTGCCGTGCTATGTATTGGCGTTGGTTCTGGTGTGATGACACTGCCGGACGTGCAGCTTGGGGATTTCGCCGTCCCGGCATATATCACTTATACGAGGCTGCATGTGATGTGACAACCTTCTGTGGATGTCGATGCATTCGGTATCAGGCTCACATTTATGAGTTATTTAGTCCAGTGCATTCCCCCGTTGCTTGATTCGCCTCTTCCTAGGAAGTTCTTTTGTCATTTTAGCTATCCTTTTTGGGTCTCGGTGCCTTAGCAGGATTCATCGAAGCCTGTCATCTTGGAATTGTATCAGCGGTGATTTGTGCAAGCATATAGCTCTTGAGAGATGTCCTCGACGCAGACGATCTCCCCTAGTGGACCGACGTTGTGTGTCAGCGATGGCAGCAAAGTCAGATGCCAAATAAGACACAAGAGCCGAAGAAGTGCGTAGCCAACTGGACCATGCCTTTACCCCATGTTGATATTAAAGCCACGAGGCTGAACGACAAGGCCAGGACATAAGACACCCAAGAGCACCAGCTCACGAGAGATTTCACTTGGCTACTTAGAAGATTTAGTTCGCGATTTTACAATGTCTACTCATTTGGTGCATGTAATACTTAACACATAGTTTATTCGGAGTCATGTTTCTCGATATCAACAAAAACAGATGCACGGCCGTCTCAGAGAAAAGAAATCAACATCGCTCAGCTCAACTCTCCTGCCAGGGCAAAAAACAACTCGAACCACTTCCTCCATATCGCGCACTTATGAAGCTCATTGAAGCCACCTACGCTACATACGCAGCCCAGTTGGTGTCAGAGGTATAGGCAGGTTCATTCGGAGAATCAAACAGGTAGCAAGTCTTACTTCCAGTCGGATCCCAGAAGTCAGCAGACTTGCAATCGTTGTTATTGTTGCACATCTTCAAGCAATCCGTGAACGTAGCCGCAGGTCCGCTACCGACGATGGGCTTGTCACGGATTTGAAACTCGCACCGGATGTTATACTTAGTGCCATCAATTTCGACAACGCTGTTGTTGTTATCCATGCACTTGGCCTCTACCGGGGGAGGCGGAGGTTCCCCTATAAACCCTGCTAACCCTCCGCCAGGCAGCGGTGCACCTGGAGGTACTCCTATTAATCCTGCCAACCCCCCACCAGGCAGTGGTGCACCCGGGGCTCCTATTAGCCCTGGCAATCTCCCGCCAGCTCCAGGAAGTGGCGCACCAGAAAGTCCAGGTGGTGGCGCAGCTGGTAACTGTGCTGTTCCGAGAAACCAACAGAATCTCTCGCCTCAACCGACAACGCAGATCTCGTGTCCTAACAGTATGTACTCTGTGATCTCGTGGATTGATTTTGCTCGAGATACGCTAATGCTTGACAGGTGACGGATCTGTATGGGAATCATATGATGGCACATGGTACTATTTACAATGTTGCACAGCTGCCAATGCCCAGGCACTCTCAGTTGGCCTTCCTCAGGTTTACACTCATGAGGACTGTCTTCATCAATGCTCCGGTGTACCAAACTGCCAGGCGTGAGTAATAGACCTTATTTACAAATGTATCTCAGCTAAAGATTGACAGTGCTACCTTCGATCCCTCGACTGACCAATGCGTCCTCTACGACTTTGGCGTGTTTTCGCAGACAGCGCATAGTGTCCAGCTCTATGCCTTTGTCACCGACCCTCCTGTGACGCAAACACCGAGCTTGACATCCCGCCTTTGCTCTACAAGCCGCCCTGCAGCAAACGGTCAGATTTACGTTAGCTAGCATGGTCAGGTAAGTCATGTCCCATCCCCGGGTGTGCTGTGAGTGTTGGCTCACAATGCACACAGACGTTCCGTATGGACTGCCGGAAGCGCCATGGAACACAGGTCCTCTCCAAGGACATCCTTTCGTCCCTGGAAGAATGCATGGAATTGTGCTCGGCCTCCCCTTCTTGCAGCAGTGTCGACTTCGATGAGAAAAGGGGTATCTGCTACCAGAGCATCAACGACGGACCGCCGGCTCTCAACGCGCCCACCTTTGCCAGTGCCCACACTGTTGGTTGTTCCGGTGCCTGCGAAGGCTGTGGCGACGGATGCTTCAAGCCAGCACAACAGCAGCCCGATAACCCGGATCAGTGCACCAATGATAACGCTGTCGTTACCCGTGGCGGCATGCCGTTCAGGGTCAGATGCGGCCTCTGCAATACTAGCACGCTTGGCGACTTTCAAGCCAATATCAAGAACCATGATGAGTGCATGGAGGTTTTTGTGACTGAAGAGGCCAATTATGACGCCGCAAACTGGGTCACTGGCCACGGTTGCGTCTTCAAACCAGGGCCAATCTCCTCCATCGATCCGAATACAGGATGCACTGCCGCATTCGTCCCGCTGTGGAAGTAAGGTTGAAAGTCGCAGTGTTATTTTCTATCTAGTGCTGTCGGGCTGGGAGTAATTCTCGCTATTCCAAGCCATTCGAGCTTGGAACCCCTCGTCATTTCATGTTTATTTCACGTTGATTTACATATCGCTTTATTGCAGTTGCTGTTGTTTTTATTTTATTTTTATTTTTTTTTGAAAGCGAGAACAGAAGATGATTATCAATAGCCGATAGTTCTCACATGTAAATTTGTGATCGTTTCTGTATCAGATGACAAGACTTTATGATATCTTAGTATACAGTACGGAGTACTCCGTAGAGATTACCACACAACTTTGCTCAATTGACGGGAATTCAAACCGATCGATCCTCGAGTACGAAGTCTACTAGATGAAGTCGATCACTCATACCGTATGCTGCGTATCCTATGTGTTGAAATGGATTAGCTTCGCGTATCCCGGGACGAATGTCATCCTTCGCTAGCTCATATGCATGCATGGTGCTGTTGGAACATAGATCTACAAGCTGGTCGTTAGCTATTCTACGAAGCAGCCCCTCAGCTGAAAATGCAGCGTTCAGCTGATGGAGTCGGTCAACAAACTTCGCACGCTTGCCTCATTCCAACTGGACCCCTCAGCGTCTCCACCACACCATGAGGCAATAAAACGACAGTTTCTCTTCTCTCCTGTTTATCCTGTTTCTTTTCAAAACCATTAGTATTAGCTATATTCATTCTCTTTTCAAGATGGTTAAACTATTTGAGCCCCTCAGCATTTTTGTCCTTGTCACCTCTTTCCTCAATGAGATTCCCATTGCGCAAGCTCAGGGACTAGCGCTTTCTGGACAGCCTGGGTCTACTAAAATGTGTCAGGGTCCAGCTCGGAAAGTAACCAAAAGATATAAATGTGGTTGCTGTTGTTGTGACACGGGGCCGGATGTTGAGTGCAATCCCCAGTGTATGATTTCAACTCCCTCTTGAAAATCAAGAATGACGCTGACCAAGCACTCTCAAGGCCCCTCTTCTCATACACAGATCTTCCAATGCAATGGTAGAAAGTACAAGCAGTTTTGTTGTGTTCGTGAGTTATCCCTATGGACATATTCACACATAGTCTCTTTTCAGCCGCTAACAGCGATTCAGATGTTGCAACCGCAACTCTTCGGGACTTAAGCTCTCCTTCTTATCAATCGTGTTTTGGTAGCTGTGTCAAAGAGCCCCAGTGCAATGCTCTAGACTATACAAACCAGCATTGTTGGTTGAAGACGCAGGGTGTGGATCCTCCGCCGAAGCTAATGAACTCGAAGACGGATGATATCAGCATGATTTTCTTGCCTTGAGTTGTTAAAACTTGAGGGACTTTGTTGATCTAGCTTCTTGTGTTTGGTGTAGTCTGTTAATATGAAACGCCTTAGGAAGTACTTGTGTTAACGAATTTGCACGGACTGGCTCACGATTCTACATAGTATGACATCTGACTCGAGCACTACGACAGCGCTCTACTGCTTCATATTCAAGGTCTAGCACTATCAGCAGAAAGAAGTTGGGGTTATGTAGCAAATTGCCTAACGGGCATTCTCCAATTACCCAATGGCTTTCCTAGCCTCAAATAAACCTCTACATCACCATCTCTGATAAATCTGGCAGACTCAGATAAAGAAACACAGCGCCAAATACACCAAAGGGTAAAGTGCCAAATGGTAATTACAAAATTCCCAAAAATCTCTTTGGCAAAAGCATTTGCAATATACGATCCAGGGGTCTAGGCCGGTCCTATGTCAAAGAAGTAATAGATAGTCTGGTCTACTTTTATGGCTTTGGGGATCTAGAATGGCCCACAGAAGGTTACAGGAAAAAGGCGATGAAACAAAGGTTCTGGGGCGATTTGGGAAGGGCTCTGCGAAACTAGGTTAAGTACTGCACAGACAGAGATCCATATTGATGTTGGTCCAGGTATGAAAACTTCGAATATTACTACAAAAGCCATAGGCGTGAATATCTCATAATAACACCGAACAAGGGACGGGGAATGTCCGGCTCTTCCGGGATGGCTCCAGAGTCCTTATATGGTGCCAAGGATAGAAGGTTACGAATATCGCATCGAAAATCACGGTGCCTCAGCTCAGAGTATGTTGCGTAAGAGAGTTAGGGTTGCGTTTTCATCTGGTTGGTCTTTTGTACTGCCGTTCTTTCAGATTTGCGGGCCGTTCGGGCCGTGGTAGGAGTCGTAGGGGCCAGTTTAGTCCGCTTGCTACGGCATCTATATAAATAAAGATAGGATTATGAATGCTTTCTCAAATTATGTGTAGTGGAGGTATACTCCGGTATTACCATTGTACTTCGGGGTCTTCGATGGGGCGTTTGTGGACTGCATTGGCTTCGAGGGATGGTCCCAGGCTGTATATTCAATGTTATCTATCTAGCGGTGCTTGATGGCGTCTGGAAGATTTGCCCTTTTGGGACTTGATGGTTCAGACTCAAGACATAATGGCACGGGCTGATAAGGTGACAGTCGAAACGGGCACGTGCAGCTACAAGATGAACGATGGTATCGATGATGTTACAAATGGGGAATTGCTATGACAGAAGGACAGGATTCAAAGAATTTTCATTATTATAGAATGTATTGCTAAAACTACATGTCGAGACAGCTCCTGTCTAATCGAAAGACGGCATGTCATACATTTCCTCAGGATCTGCACGTACTTGTCAGCCTTATATCCAACAAAACGGGATGGAAACGACGTACCTTGCCGGTTTGCAAGAATATACTTCTTGGTATCAGTGATCTCCTGATCCAACTGGGTAGCCAATTCATGATGCATAAGTTGAGCATGCTCATTCCACTTCGCAGCGCCGCGAAGGGCAGCCTTTGCCACATGGAATCTAGACGTGTGATTCGCAAGCATCATGTCGAACGGTGTCGTGGTGCTTCCTTCCTCCATGTAGCCGTCGATAGTTGCCCGGTCAATGTGCGGTCGTCCGAAGAGAAGTCCCTCCAGTTCTGATGGATAACCGTGGTAGTTGAAGTGGATGTTCTTGTCTTCAGTGAACATGTTATCAAATGCCTCGTTGGAAAGAGCGTGAGGGTGAGCGCCTTCGTTGTCCAGAATCATCAAATCTGTCACGTTGATTACCCGGACGCGCAGCTCGGGAATTCTTTTGCGGAGGATGGCTGCTGCGTAGATTACCTCGAACATCACTTCGACACCAATTCCCACAAGAACAACGTCTGGTCGGAGACCGCTGTCCGTGCTGCAGAATTTCCAGATCGATGCACCGGCACGACAGTGGTTCTCTGCCTCTTCGGGTGTCAAGTACACGGGAGTTGGTTGCTTCGCACCAACCATGAGGTTAATGTAGTTCTTGGATTTCAGACAATGGTGAAGTGTCGACAGGAAGGTGTTGGCGTCGGGTGGCAGATAGACACGAGCAGCAATGGGCTTCAGTTTGAGCACAGCGCCAATGAAAGAAGGGTTCTGGTGGGAGAATCCATTGTGTTCCTGCCGAGTCCAGGTACTGGTTTCAATATAGTTGATGCTAGCCACGCCTTGGTGCCATTTTGTCTCTTGGGCCTGTTGCTTGTTAGTTACGTTCTACCCTCCAAGGATACAGGGAAAGGGGATCATACCATCTTCATAAACTTGGCATATTGCACCATCATCGTATGAACAATACCAAGGAAGCTCTCATACGAAGGGAAGATACCAATGCGTCCAGTCAAAGTGTACCCCTGCATGAAACCCTGGCACATATGCTCACTAAGAACTTCAATAACACGACCACCCTTGGCATTCGAAAACTCGTCCCATTGAAAATTCCGGCCCGAGTGTGCCAAGGCAGCATCCAACTTGTTGCTTTCCAGTTCGTCTGGTGAGAAGAGCCGGACACTGTGAGGGTTCTGCACGAAGACCTTGTCGATCAACTTTCCAATGGTCTTCATGGCACTTTCCTGTGTGCCCTTCTGTACACCGAATTGTGTCCAGTCCGGGAGGTTTGGAGTCACATAGCCCTTGTAAGCTTCGAAGCGCTGCCCGAGCTTCTTCGAGTCACTAGTTGGGATGACGGATTTGATCTCGTCAATCACATCGCCGTTCCCCGTAAAGAGTTCCTCAGGCTTGTAGTTTTGAAGCCAGACTTGCAGAGCATTGAGCTCCTCCTTATCCTTACGGACGTTGGGAAGAGGAACTTGGTGCGAATGGAACGATCCCTCGATAAACTTCCCATGCAGCTCCTTAGGTCCCGACCAGCCCTTTGGTGTCCGCAAGATGATAATCGGCCATCTGGGTTTCATAATTGGCTGCCCCGAGCGCGCAGCATTCTGGATCTTGCGAATTTCTTCAACCGCCCAGCGCATAGAGCAGTGAAGATCTGTATCGATGTCCTCCAGATTCTCGACAATGCGTACCTGATATCCGTATCCGGTGAAGAGGGCGGTTATTTCCTTGTCATCCATGCAGCCGAAGATGGTTCGCTCGCTGATTTTGAAGCCGTTCAGATGCAGGATGGGCAGCACAGCTCCTGATTCTGCAGGGTCGATGTACTTGATTCCGTGCCATGAGCTGCACTAGTCAGTGGCGTCCAATCATACCATTGTGGAGGGGGGCTAACGTGGCAGTTGGTCCAGTCTCTGCCTCGCCATCACCGACTACACAGGTGACGATGAGGTTGGGGTTATCCATGACTGCACCAAAGGAGACAGACAAGGCGTATCCCAGTTCACCTCCTTCATGGATGGCTCCGGGAGTCTCCGCGTTGATATGACTACAAAATTCAGTTCAGTTTAGTCTGCCCCCCAAAGCGCGATTTGATGAGACCCACCTTGGTAACCCAGCAGTCGTGCTAAAGGTTGAGATAAGGTTATGCAAGCCATCCTTATCTCTCGCGTAGTGTGGATAGAATCGTCCCAGGGAACCTTCTAACCAGAGACAAGACAAGATACCCGGTGCACCATGTCCGGGTCCAACAACGTAGAGCATATCAAGGTCAAGTTGCTTAATCAGATAGTTTAGGTGAGAATAGACGAGGATCAGCCCGGGACATGTTCCCCAGTGACCTAAGACAAGTTAGCAACAGGCCTATCCTGTTAAAAGTCAATTGCTTACCCAATAGTCTAGGCTTGATGTCTTCATGTTTTATATCCCGCTTCAAGAGTGTGTTATCCTGGAGAAAGATCATCGCTAATCATGGTTAGTTATGCAGTTCAACTCAATATCTAGAAGGTTGCGCACCTGCAGCGATATAGGCCGCTGCTCTCCGGAATTTATACAAAGAATCACATGCCGACTGATCTAGACATGTATTCTGGAGTTTGACTTGAAGCTCATTAATTGAATCCGGGATATGCGATGGCAGTGGCTGCGGGTTAGGTCTGTCGATGTTTTCGCCCGGCATTGTGATAGTTGATCAATTAATAGAAAGACAAAGAAATAAACGAAACGGACGATCAATTGCAGATATAGCAGACATCGGATACTATTAGCGAAGTGATTCTGTTGAAATACTCTGGGCGTTTCTAATGTCCGCTAACGTCACAATGAATGAAGATTATGATGTCATACATATAAAACAGGTCAATCTGCGGTTAAGTCCACTCATTAGTAAATATCGGATCTCGGGATGTTCTTGCGCTCTTCTCTTGAATCTAGATCAATACTACTCTTTTCACTTTGCTGTGCGAGCACGATAATTCAATCTCAATTCAAAATGCCGAAATCAATCCTCTCCGTCAACGCCGGTTCATCCTCTATCAAACTCACCTTCTATACATTCGAACTCCCACCACGAGAACTCGCCAATGCGCAAATTTCCGGGATTACAGCGCCCCCGCCGATACTCAAATATACCAAAGGCGACCAAACACACAAGGAAGAGCTGAAGGACAAGCTGAGCACGCCGCAGGATGCGTTCAAGACCCTGCTTAAACGATGCTTCTCAGATCCGGAACTTTCAGAAGTCGCTAGCAGTGACGACCTGTCGTATATCTGCCATCGGATTGTACATGGAGGGGATTATCCCGAAGCCGTGGAGATTAATGACGAGACCTACCACACGTTGAAGGGAATTGAGGACCTGGCACCATTGTAAGTGCGGCATTGAAGCTAGCAAGGAGTTGCTTTCTGACAATCCAGACACAATTTCTCTGCCCTCGAAATAGTCCGGGCATGTCGAGATGACTTTCCCAACCTCAAAAATATCACCTACTTCGATAGCGCATTCCATCAATCGCTCCCCGAGCACGTGAAGACATATCCAATCAACCAGCAAGTAGCCAGGTCGCATGGACTGCGGAAATATGGATTTCACGGAATTAGTTACTCGTTTATTCTCCGCTCTGTTTCTGAATTCCTCAACAAACCGCAGGAGAAGACTAACCTGATTGTGATGCATATCGGAAGCGGTGCTTCTATTTGCGCCATCAAGGATGGGAAATCGGTTGATACATCGTAAGCTGAAGCTATGACGTATATTAAAAGCGCGATCATTGCTAACAGAAAGTTAGAATGGGTCTCACCCCGTTAGCTGGATTACCAGGTGCGACGCGAAGTGGATCGATTGACCCATCGTGAGTTTTTTGTATCAATTCAGCACGTAGCAACCATCTAATCTTGGCTTCAGACTCGTGTTCCACTACACTAATGAAGCAGGAAAACTAAGCCCTGCCAGTACCAAGGAGATGCATATTAGCATGGTACGTGATCACCCACGAATTCTGAAGAAGTATCACAACTAACCAAACCTCAACAGGCTGAAGACATACTCAACAAGCAATCCGGCTGGAAAGCCCTCACAGGCACAACCGACTTCTCCAAAATCGCAGTCGAGAACCCACCCTCCCACGAGCACAAACTCGCGTTCGACATCATCGTAGACCGCATGCTCGGCTTCATCGGAAATTACTTTGTTAAGCTTGATGGTCAAGTTGATGGATTGGTTTTCGCGGGTGGAATCGGCGAGAAGAGCGCGTTGTTGCGGAAGACGCTTGTTGAGAAAAGTCGGAGTTTGGGGTTTGCTATTGATGAGTCTAAAAATAACCAGGGATCGAAGGATGATCAGACAGTGTTTGATATTTCAAAAGAATCTGGCAGTGGACGGAGAGTGCTGGTTTGCCAGACAAATGAGCAGGTAGGTTTCTCCGTCTTTTCGTCTTCTTCGAGATGGTGTTGCTAATCTTAGGCAGTTTGATATGGCGTATAATTGCATTTTGACAAAGAAACAATGATTCCTGGCTTGAAGGAATTTTATTTTATTAGCACATTATTCAGAAAATAATACGACTCCTCAGAATCTCAAAGTATAGCAGCCGGTTAGGCCAAAATCCAAATTTTTTCAGAATTTTTACCAGCCCATCCTACCTACTATTCAAAATGCCATATTGCATTAACGGCAGCGAGCTTGTGCCTGTCCATTATCAAAATGTCATAGGGCCTCAAAGTGGTGAAAGAAACGAATACAAACCGCCCAAGCATCCTCAAACATATGGATGTTTGAATTTGTTCTTTATGTCAACCCATATAATATTACCCATCCATTCAAAAATATCCATATTTTCATCGTTCTAACATATTTCTCACAATCTGACAGGGCCCCGTCATGACAATTGACCGTACCTTGGAACTGACCTTCAATCATGTTGTCCTGCCTCCAGAACTCTCTAGAGAGCAGGATAACAAGGTTGAAGATGTCGAAAGAGAACTGCTAACGCGGCTTTTTTGCGCGACCAAGACGATGGAACCCTATGCTCGAGACGAAGACCTTCCTATACAGCAGAATATCGCGAAGATCCTACAGACTTGCGGGCCCATAAATGAGCGAGCTGCATAGTTTTAAGAGAAATCTTTAACACCGGCAAGACCAATCGCAACATCCCACCAGCCCAACCCGAAGCTCGGCTCTCGAGGGAGTCGAGCAAGAGCGGGAGGTTGCTTTCGAGATCGAAGAGGAGAGAGAAGTGCAGCGGCCTTGTCGTCTTTCGACATTCAAATTTCCAGGCTTGCATCAGGCTATACATGAATTTGCTATTACTTGCTTGCTGAATGGGAGTAGCAGACACACGAGAGCGACTACGGCGTTGGATATGACTCATTTGGGAGAAGTACAGAATCCAGACCTCTTCGCTACTCTGTCATCCTGTATATCTCGCATGAGTTCATGAGGACAGTGAAAACTACCAACGCAGGAATACTTGATGACTTTACCGTAATCACTCTTTGATCTATCTATCAAATGAGACAAACTAATATCCCAGCGACCGGTAAATTAAATTCTCTGGAGCGCAGTATCGGTACAGCACTAGTCGTCATACCAGAGGAAGTCAAACTCCTGATTCCCCTCCTCCGAACAATCTAAATACCACTCGTCTACCTCCTCATATACGCCACGCTCCCGTGACCAGAAAAATGCTACACTTCAATCGCCTCGACCTTTGCTCCATTTCCACTCACCCAGAGGATTGGGAACCGCCGCTATGGCTGCCATTTGAGCTCGAAATCCTCGGCGGACGGCTTTACTTTGACTTCCCGGAATATCATCACATAAACGGGTGTTTACGCTTTGGAGCACGGAAAAAAAATGAAATTTTTGAGAAGAGAAAGACAAGGATAACGACTACGAGGACGATCCCCAAATCACAACCAGAAATACTCTCGCCTTCCTTGGCGAGTGACTCTTTGAGCGCCGTCAGGGACAGGATATCACGCATACAGTCATGGGATATATATGTCAGGGTTGGCAGCTCTGGAGTGACCATCCGTTCTATACGCAGAAGTTTATTGATGTCGATGTTTCGAGTGACGGATATACGTACCATCCAAGTAGTCAGGGTGAGATTGAAATTGACGAAGATGTTGATAGCGAGGATGAAGATGAGGGTGAGGACGATGGTGAGGACGGGGATGAGGATGAGAATGAGGAATATGTTGACGAGGATAAGAATAATGATGAGGATGCTGGCTAAACTGTTATTTTTGGCTTTGCAACTTGCTTGCTAGGGCAAGGTAAATAAGGCTAGGGTTATTTGTTGGGATGTATTTCCCGTGTTTAAGTGCCAAGATGGTTTCGTACCTAATTCTAGCCGAGGGATCCCTGACATTCTTAGCTCGTATCCTTCCGCAGGACAAGGTTATAAGCGGCGTGACAGCTGACAGGCACAAGCAAAAGCAAAAGCAAAAGCACATATGAGAGTAGAAAAAGCAAGGGAAATAAATCCCACGGACTTCCCGTCCGCTTCCTTTCCGGCTGTGCCTCTTCTCCCACCCGTATGTCAGATGGATATATCGAACGATAATCGATAACCGCAAACATCGGGTCGATTGTGAGGAATATGTACGAGATGCATATTGCAGGCTGTGTTTTCCGGAGCACTCAGGGATCCATACCCATGAAAATTATTGATCCATTGATAATCACTTTTTACTACCCCAAAATCCATATAATCAACAGAAACGACTAGTAACGATGATTGATTGTATGTATCAAGTCTGTTGGTATACCATGTGATGGATCATATCGTCATTTCTTGTGTTTACAGGGATGAACAAAGTACGGATGTATAATTATCATATTAAATCCATGTGATATACCACGGGAAATGCACCGAGACGCGGGTTCTCGCGGATCAGGTACGGCTGAATCGTTTTGGTTATCTCTAAATCAATGGACCAATTGCACTATCAAACGGGGCACCAACACCTGTATCATGGGTAGAAACAAAGAACCGCAACGAAAAAATAAATTATTCCTCTCGTAGTGAAACCATACACAGAAACTCCCCGTCCATCTCCCCGATCCCAGGACTACGCACCCTTACCGTTTGCCGCTTTTTTCACCGGTTTGGTGTCAAATTCCCGAAGCAAAGTCTTCGTGACGGTCTTGAGGATATTTGTCATAGGGAAGTTGCGGCCGATACACATGCGATGGCCGATACTGAAGGGAATTAGATAGCGGGATAGTTCTTTGCTTTGTTTCTCGTCGAGCCAGCGGAATGGTTAGATTTGCTGTGAATGTTGCCCCAGATGGCGGGGTTATAGTGTAGAATGTGGTTTGATATGTAAATGTTTGTCTGTGGTTGCTAGATGGTTATTTTGGGTACTAGGATGAGAAACCGATCCCATCTGGGGCGTAGTAGTCTTTTACTTCAAGACCATCAGGACGGCCAACACGACGCCACAGGGGCATGGTGAGCACTGGGCTTATCCGAAAGTTCTCTCGAACGCAGGCCATTAAATAAATCAACGACGATTCAAGACCTTGTATAGGATAGGCTATTTGATCATCGGAAAGGGGAGGCAGAGTAGACTCAATCTCGTCTACCACGGCGGCTAGGATATCCGGATTATGGACAAGATGCCAGAAGAGGAGAGTCAGAGTCCCTGAAGTCGAGTGCAATCCGGAAGCGCTTGATCAATTAGTAAATCTGTGATATACAAAGACAATTGCACTCACAGAACTACGAAGGCTTCAGAGTTGATCTCCTGCTCTGTCAACGTGGACCCGGTATAGGGTCTATAGTTTTGACAAGACTCTTTAAAAAATCTTGTCTCTCAGATGGACTATTTATCTTGTACTTGATACATTCCGCACAGACTTTCTTAAGAGCATCGCGGTTCTTCATCAATTGTCTCATCCAGAGAATTGGTGACCACCTGCTGATCGTCTTGATGACGCCTTGTAAAGGTAGCTCCCCCTTGATATCAGCCAAGAGTAAATGATCATTAATTGCAGGCAATACTTCCTCATAGCCTCTCTCTTGAGCACCAAATGTCTGCCAAATGCAACGGAGCCCAGAATATCAAAAACATAGAGCGAGAGCAACAGTTTCGGGTCAAAGGTCTCCCTCGTCTGTGCAAATGTAAGTAGTTTATTATTAAGGAATTTCATATCAACTTCAATCAAAGGCTCCAAGTTCACAATAGAAGCTTGAGAGAATCCATGAACGAGCTGTCGTCGACGGAGGGAATGAATCTCTCTGTGGTCACTGTATATCAACAATGGTAGGACTCTATAACAACTCACGTCGCTATTCGTTGTCCCAAACGGGTCTAGATTAGAAGCTGTAAACGCGCTATGAAACTCGGGTTTGCCCATCGAACGACTTCCGTTATATATAGGAGCAATGGCATCACTATCCCATATATGTAGATGATTCGGCCCTACCCTCACAAGTGGACCATATCGTTGATGTAACTCAATGAGTTTTTTATGGAAGAACAGCTTTTATTCAGTGTGCTTTCCAGCCATTGTAAGAGACGCAAGCAGCGGGCTCCGGTATTTTGATAACGGGCGGAGGACTCATATCTCCCAGATGATAGGACCAGCAAAGAGCATTTTCCACCCGGGAGTAGCCAGAGATTGTCAAACTGCAAAAGTCGAAAATATATATCCTTCCATAATGTTTGCAATTGCATAATTTCGGAACCCTTTGCTATATCTTTGTAGGTTCATGATCAAGGTGCACTCCGAATTGCGTGACATACAAACTTATTATCCCCGGGGACTTCCCCCACGAGGATCTACCGGCTCAAGCTCGATACCCGAGACCGGCTGTGTTTTTCGGAAGATGTATCTGGCGCTGGCGTCTTAACGTTCCTGTAATGGTTCTTGGTATACACCCAATCCCTATCGCTGGACGGAAGTTGAATGTTGGTCAATTGACAACACGTGACCAACATGTGACTTTGTATACAGTTGTGTCTTACAAGGGACAAGCCAGCGCATGCCTACATAACTACCAGAGGCCAAAGCGGATCCTCCTTCACTTCGCTCTCAAGTTACCCACAGACGCAATTGCGTATGCCGCATTCCGGGACATGCCCCTCAAGGTAAGCCAAGAAACAACCACAACTGAAGGGGAAAAATGGGAAAACCTTTACGGCGACTGAAAGAATGAATGAGAACATACAAGATACATATGGCTCTATTCAGAACAATCCACGCCGGAGTTTAATATCTTGTTTCTGCAGCCGGCTTGATACCGTGGAATGCAATTATACCCAAACAGGCAAGGGATGTTGCAGATGTGGTGATACATGACTGTAGAACATAACACAGCATTTTACTCGCCACAAAGCAGGTATTTGCGTGATATCAACACTCGACCTGCATTGTTGGGGGTATCTTGTCGGCAAGAATTGAAGTGGTATTCTATACAAGTGGAAACTGCATAATCCGCACTCTGTACGGTACACCGCGCTCACTCGTACAAAGTACAAAATATAAAGTACGGCATGGTACTTTCGTCAAGGATTCTAGACTCGAACTCGATATAATTCTGCAAACCGATCCGACGACCTGGAAATGCGATTCGATTCGGTGGATCACACCATCCACACCGGGCCGAGAATCGAGTGGATGCTATCCGATTCATGCGTCGCTAGCATGCAGACTACAAGTATACTGCGTACCGACTATATGGATAGTGAGATAGTCTGCATACCCCGTATACTAGAAGATGATCGACTTCCAGAAAGATCCAATCATCAGGCATTATGACCCGGATTTGGTTCCGCGGGCCCAGTTTCTTTCAATAGCTGGAATTCTCCGTCGTGGAATGGAATGAATTCGATTCATCATTGGGGGACTGGCAATCGGTTGAGTAATATACGGGGTACGTACATAAGATGCGAGACGAGTGATTATTGGCGCGGAATTGGGAGCATGTATCCAACATGACGGTCAATGCACTTGTAGAACGTGATAGACTCGACTCGATGTAAATTGGGCTTCTCTCGACGGGTAAAGGCATTGACAAACTCAATTTGACAGTCTGGCAAAATAAAGTAGAATAACGGTGAGTGGATGGAGCGGTGACTCCTATTCAACGTTTACCATGAATGCTATCCAATGTATCGATCTCAATACAGTAGGCTACGACCCAAATCCCCGATTATCCATACATCGTATTCTAGAAGCACTAGATAAATTGATCGGGTAGTCCAATGCTATGGAAACGCGACTCGCAGATCTATTGGCCCGGGAGGCAATCCGGCAGCCCAAAATAACACGCCATATGGAGTGGCTGGAGCTGAACCATAGTGCTCGCTGTCAAAGCCATAAACATCATATGCTATAACACAAGTACCTAATATATCTCCGTACTCCGTACTCCGTAACAGGGGCAGGTTATATCGACGATACTAATACCCCAGGAATGGAATGATCAACTTCCAGAATGATCCGGTTCCTGCACTAGACGCCACGGAGTATTGGGTTGTTTCCGCGGACTATCTGTCCTTAATCTATTGACAGAAGATTGATCACAAGGAACTCCATATTATAAGATATTATTGGATGACAGGTATGAATCAGGAGGGGCACGTTTTTGGGCTGCAATGCTAGTAATTCAAACTCACGCGTCTAGAATATAATCTAGGATACTTGCATGGAGGTACTTCGTACAAAGTACCGGATACAAGTGCAGGATCATCCCGGGCGCGTTTTTCCCTTTTTATTCAGTATCCCTGATAGTCCGGCCGATGGGAATGTCGCGTGGTGGCAAATAGCTCCACGGTAATCAGCGTCCAAGCGCTGTCAATCAATCAATCCCATGCTGGTCCTGCAAGGTAGTCCATACAGTTTCTATTGTGTCTCACATTGACCTTGTCCTATATGTATGCATGGAAAGTGCAGAATACAGTGTCCCAAGTATTTGTGATGTGCAGACTAATGCATCGAGCCGAAGTCTGGAGGTGCAGCTGAATTTATTCGGTATGTGATGTACTTTACAGTATTTATCATACCGTACTGTTCCCGTACGATTCTGTATGAGAGCGTTCCACGAATATCACTGAATAATGAGGATTTCTGGAATCTGAAGGCGAGCCGCAGTGGATCTATCCATCTTAATCAGCCATATTATTGGGTCTGGAGTTCATTCCCGACTAGGAAACTAAAGCTATCACTGGGGAGCTCGACTATGGAGAATAAGAGACGATTAGGAAGCTCGCGGAAGCGGAAAGTCTTCTGGAAGGTTTTCTAACGGTTTCCATTGGGCCTCGGTTGTTTCTAGCGCCGTTCTAAAGGTATTATTGGTAATGACCGATATTACACTCGTACAGTTTATGAACTGGTTTACCTGTACAGTTCCTGTGCAAAGTAGTCCTTGTATGTATGCATATTGAAATGAAGAGACGAACATGATATACAGAGTACAGAGTACATACAGATACAATCACAGGTACCAGGTACAAGTACACACTAATGGACCCCAACCATAGTCCAGTCCACAGTACCTTTCGGATGGAGCGATTTAACTCTTCTAGAAGGGTTCTAATATGTCAACCGATCAGGTTCGATCTATATAAATCCCTCTATGGGCCGGTGATAATAATGTTGAGCGGAATCCTTTGTACAGGATACTTGTCAACTTCTCCGATCGCAGTGTAAACGATCATTCGGAAGCCGAATTCCATGGATTCTATCAATCACTTTGTATATAACATGTTACTCTTCACTTTCAACTCGATGCGGAGTACTGTACTCTGTACACTGTAGAGTATACTTCGTACATACAGGCTAGTGTCTTGCTCTGCTGAAGAAGTTGTTCCGTCGTTATTTCTGCCTTTTCGGCCATGCCAGAAGACAAAAGAACCGATCAGGAGAAGACGACGAAGGATTATTGAGCGGAGTCCGGAGTACATAATCGAAGCGACGATTATTGGTTCATCGATAGTGGTGGATAGTAGAAAGTGGATAGATCAAGCCACGGGACCTAGACTCCTTAATCATTTCCAGAAAGGCTTCTACAGAGCTAATGTGGCTGGGATGAATCATACTTGTACAAAGTGGCAAGTTGCAGGGTAATTTTCGGGTTTTGGGGGTAGGCTGATTCTAGCGTACTGGTCTGGGTGTTGATTTCTGCATCGATTCTAGAAAAGGAACCGAAGGTGTATAGTACACCGACTAAGGATTACCTATGATGTTGGGTGATTGCTCTATCGGACACTGCTCCGTCGACTATATAACTCACCACGGCGCTAGAAGGCGGCAAGAACAAAACGGGGCCATACAAAACTCTGGATTTGGTCCTACGTAACCGGACGGGCTGGTGCGGAAATCCAAAAAAGTGGGCTGGGGGCATGGAGTGGGATCCGCGATCGTTCAGGTGTGAAATCATAGTAATACTAACTAGGGTAGGATGAGGCTGGAATCAGGGGGGTCCACTCATCCCTGATCCTAATATTTGGTATTTCGTATACGGAAGCAGCACATGATAGAATAAAGGGAGAAGAAAAGCAATGATAAGTACGAAGTAAAGTACTGCCTAAGACGTGTTATCAATGTTGCGGATGTGCTGTTTCTCTATGGTTTGACATTGAAGATAGATCAGAAAACAAGGAGAAAAGGGATCCTCGCATCGAACCGATCTATTTGATGGAACGGAACCGTCTTCCGAGACTATGTTATGTACGTCTCTAACCGCGCGAAACTTCTGGATGCTGTAATTAGCCATCGCGTGGAAAACTGCATATGTATGCATGCACTCGTCGGGGAACTGGGAAGTGAAGGGCTGCAGGACGGGTATTGGCATCTGGAATCTCGCGTGGTCACATCTAGATTTATTTTAGATTCTAGAGCACTGTGCTCCGTATACTATTCTACAGCATACAACCGCTACGAACCACCATGCACTAGATAGACAAGAGGATGCCCCTATTCTTTACCATACGATACATACCATACGCGGGTAGCAACTAGTCAACCACGCGAGAGTCGAGACAAACCTAGCGGGGCCACTAGACTGTTCCTGGACTAGAGCCCCAGTTTAGGCTCTGTTCCTGCTTCCGCCTTTTTGGCGCCGGGGGAATGAAATGAGCTCCACAATAGCTGGAATAGAGTGGATTTCCCGTTGTGTCCGACGAAGCGGTTCCTAGCTTGGATGGAGTGGGGTCTGCTTGATTATTTCTTTTCTATTTATTTTCTACCTGTGATTCCAGAAGTATCACAGGAGTATCGGACGGTATGTATGAATCATGTATCATTAGGCTTCCGGAATGCTAAACAACCGAATAAACGGCCAACGACCAACCAACAGAATAAACAAAACGGAATTATTAGCTGGTAAACGGCCAGAGTCAATCGGGATCCATTTGTATAATCTGCATAAAAGTACTTGTACAAGCATAGGTACAAAACTCTGTAATGCGTATCGTTCTGTCAATCTTGGGTAAAAAGGGGGATCCCCATCCACGCAACTTCGCGTACCTTCCCACTGGGACATGGGAGGTGCCCCCACTACTGTTACAGTAATCTGTACCACGGTTCCATACGGTAACAACGGGTATTACCATGACATACTAATACCCAATAATGTTTAATATGGGATGAAGCTATTATTGACCAAAACAGCCTGCTCTCTTTGCTGTTGTCGTTCTACGTTTATTTTACTTTTTTATTATTTTATTATTTATTTTATTATTATTATTATTATTATTATTTTTTTTTTTTAAAAAAAAAAAAAAACAGTTAGCTTCCGTCTTGTCTTTGGCTTTTTTTTTTTTTTCCTCTTGAGTTATTACTACATTAATCGTCCCTATATCTATCCTAATGGATCCCCCTTCATCGATCTTCTGCCTTGTAACTTCTTCCTTCCTCTTCATTCATATATCTGGTCATCTTCCTGCCTCTCTTCCTCTCATCCTGGTTGACTTTATCGCCATACTTTAATCTCTATCTCGACAACATCCCTCTCCTCGCCGCGTATCGCCGAATCTCTCTATATCTCCTGCCTCCCTTGGCTCCGACGTGACCTCACCCTCGGTCTCCCTTGCGATACATCGAATCCGATAAATACTTTTTTATTTATTTTCTTTTTATTTTTGACTTCCCGGAAACCGCGGAGCTGAGTTCCGCGACGCTCTCCTTTCTTTATAATTTCCCAGGATCCCGAACTCCCTTGCCGTCGATTGCATTAGTCCGGTCCATTTACTCGGTCACCTGGATTTGTTTTCGTTGTTTCATTATTATCGACCAGATCGTCCACCAGCGACAACTACGACAATAATCATAATCCTGCTGCTCCACGGCCCACAGTTACTACTGCCGCCGACTCGTACTTAATCACACGCGCGCTTTGCTGGCCCTCGCCCTCCGATCCCAAACGCCAGCCACAACAACAACAAAACAACAAAGAGCAAGAAAAAATAAAAATAAAAAATCGGAACGATCCGTCGAATATCCGGGATCCACTTCTCCTTCGCTTTGGCGCTCTCGCTTTCATTCATTTCTGGGCTGAAAGTTCCGTCCGTCGACCACATTCCTGCCCTACATCTCGTCTGTTCTCGGCGGCTGCATCGTTCTTAAAAGGATCGCCTTTTCCGATCTCATCTGCAGGTCCCTCTTTTCTTTTTCTACATCTATCTATCTATCACCCGCCGGTCTTCTCCTATTCTCAGACCTTTGTTTAGACCTGTTAATCGCTCGATATATTTATACTATTTAATTCTCTGGTGAGTCCCTTTCTCTCTCTTCCTCAACCAGTCTGGAATCTCCACTATATCCTCATATCCTTGTTACCTGTGACCTTTTCTGACCATGGCCCTCTCTACAGAATCTACAATGATCCTCACAGACTTCTCTGCTTTCAACATGGGACGTGGAGCCTACGACACCACAGGAATCAAGAAGCCCGGCGCACCACCACCGCCGCCCAAATAAATCCATCCTTATACTTCGGATGCGATTTTGCTTTTCTTCTCGTTCTCCAGCGAACAAAAGTTTCTTTATGGGTTTTTGACATTGCTTCCTCATGGCGCCTACGGTTTCGGATAATCGACTGTGCTACCAGTTGATTTCTTTCATCTTTTCTTTCGGTAAGTACTTAAGTGTTACCTCTTCTGATATACTTGAGATTCAAACTAACTTGTGTGATAGTCTATGTATCACTAGTGTTACCATTTTCGCTTCTTCTTTACCGGATTCGTGCCTTCAGGCCACTATACGTCTTTTAATGCCTTCTTGTCTTTCAGCGTGGGCTTCTTCGGACATCGATCTTCGGCGCTCGATTATTATTATTATTATTTTTTTTTTTTTTTTTTTTTTTTTTTTTTGGTTTCTTTTGTTTGCATTGGATTATTGATTGGGTTGATTGGCGTTTGACATAGACGGGATGGATTTTCACAATGGGGCATTTTATGGGATTTTCTTGATACCAGACAGAATTAGACTTACCGACCTCGCGGTCCAATCGTGTTTATTATTGATCATTGAATTTTTTTGAAGATGTTCTTCAGGATACATTCCTCTCTGGTGTACTATTACTATTACTACTGTTAGGTCAAGAATAACAGTGACTGTATGTTGTTGTGCCCAAGTACATCCTTCTCCGTGCTCCCCGAACGACCCCCCTGTCTGACAGCTGTTACAATATCCACCGTCCTGCCTCACTCAACTGGCTTGCCGATTGCAGCACAAAAATTAAATTTTTTTCGTCTTCAGCTTAGCCATCCCAGAGTACCCTGGAAATACCCAGCGTTATTGCACTAATACTGTACCTAGTCTTTAGTATCTGTAATATCTTGCATGCAAAACTTTTTCTACTTGCTATTTGGGCATCCACCCACAGGATCCATGGACAAATCACGGCCTGCAACGTCACCAGCATAACACAACTAAACCGGGCACCATTCAAATCTTCGTGCTTTAGTCGTATGTATGGAAACGTCATTTCCATGCGTTCGAAAAATGCACTCCTGCGTTGGTGTTATGTGGCAGTCCGTATGGAGAAACAGCACCGTATCGGGTAGGAATTATATGGGGTATGAGTGACTTGGCCTATTGGGCCTGTAACTCTTTCCAGGAATTTTTTTTTTTGTATTTAGTTTCTGAGTGGGATTCTCGCTTAGCGGTTTTCGCGGAATACGCGACTGAAAATTGTATATATTAAAAATAAAATAGATTAGAGGGATTGTTGAGCATTCTAAGTTTTCGCTGTGTGTTGTCTATTGGGATGAATTTGTACTCGGGTGTTGGCCTTGGCAAAGGAAGCACTTGTTTAAGCGTTGAAGCTGTCGCCAGGGTATGGGTGATGCGATTGGACTGAAATGCTGTCGTACCTGTTAACTATTTGAGTTCTGTTCTTGCTTACCTTTATATACCCTGTACGATGACGGTGTACTCCGAAGTACTTATGCCTGGTACTCTCTACGGTGTTTCGGCGTAGTACGGAGTAATTGGTATGTACTTTTATTATCTAGGACGTATTTGGCTAAGTATGCTATAGCCTGGACTTGGCTGCATTCTGTAAGGATATGGTAAAACTTGTACAGAGAAAACGGCCATCCATATGCGTCATGATGTCCGCGTAGTGGGAAGAAGCTACCCCGGATTTTAATGCCAAGAACGCAGAGTCCAGCAGGCTTATATCAGTCTTCTATACTTCGACCGCATATATTCAAAAAGCAAGTATAGTTCGTCGAGTGTTCCATACATCCAGCATATGCTCGTTACCGAATCGGGACATAAGAGGTACAGAGTACTACCCGTGACTGATAATGCGCTAAACCGTTTTGGGACACCCACCCCGTCTTCAACGACCGCCTCATCATCATCACCAACATCATCACTCTTCCTCCTCGTCCTTCCCCCCCGCCCCTTCAACAACTCTATATTGACAAAACTCTAAGCTATTCTTGTCTACCGACTATCCTCCTTGCCAGTTGTCACCGCTTTGTCCCGCTCGTGACCACCTCGTTGTCTCTGTCGTGATCGCCTTGCTCCGCGGCTGACGAACGACCGAACCTTCCCGCCTGACCTCAAACCCCGGACTATCATTCATCTGCAGTTCGTCAGTTTACGATTCGCGCCAGTTGTTTCTACAATACAATTTGATTTTCATAGCCTCTTGGGCATCACCCACACCATGTCTGAACCCACGAGCACAAATACCCCGAAGCCTAGCAGTAGCGTCAAGCTGGTGCTTCTCGGAGAAGCGGCTGTTGGAAAGGTATTGTATTTCCCTTCCTTTGTGCTTTCGGGTTGTACATGCGTGACAGACGGGCTAATGCACGGGAACAACCTAACTTGGAATAGTCCTCGCTGGTTCTGCGATTCGTCAACAATGACTTCCAGGAGAACAAAGAGCCGACCATAGGAGGTATCCAAGATCCCCCTTGCGCGGTGCTGTTTTCCCCAGACAATCCATAATCCATAACATGGTGTAAATGTTCCGAACGCTAGCTAACATTGTCTGTGCTTTGACCAGCTGCCTTCCTTACCCAGAAATGTTCCCTCCCCACCCGCACGATCAAGTTCGAGATCTGGGATACCGCCGGTCAAGAGCGATTCGCCTCGTTGGCGCCTATGTACTACCGTAATGCACAGGCGGCGCTTGTTGTTTACGACATGACTAAGCCTTCGTCGCTTACAAAGGCCAAGCATTGGGTCGCCGAACTCCAGCGGCAAGCTAGCCCCGGGATCGTCATCGCCCTTGTCGGTAACAAGCTCGACTTGACAAACGAAGGTAGCAACGAAGCCGCTGGCGAATCGACTCCGGCCGAAGGTGGTGAGGATGAAGCTACCAACGACGAGAACCAGGCCGAGGAGGCTACCCCTGGTGACGCCCGCAAAGTGTCGACTCAGGAGGCCAATGCTTATGCGGAGGAAGAGAATCTGCTGTTCTTTGAGACCAGTGCCAAGACTGGTGTCAATGTGGCCGAGGTTTTCACGGCGATTGCCAATGCAATTCCGGAGAGTAGCCTGAAGACTGGACGGGGCGCTGGTACTGGTCAGGCTACCTTAGGTGGCGGACGTCCGGCTGAGGACACGAGAGTGAACCTGGGTGAACGGGCTGCTGCGACACCCAAGGAAGGCTGCGCGTGCTAAACTGCTTGATGTTTCGTGTTCTGTTTTGCTTCTAGATTGCGGTATATCCATTTGATGATTCGACGGGATCTCATTGTTGTTATGGCTCTGACCTGGGCTACAGTGTCTGGAGGTGTTTGAGTACCCGAGTATAGTTTTACTTCCACAGCGTGTTTATTATTTCTAGAGCGAGGTAAAGGTATTTAATACATTATACTGGATTCGTTGAAAAGTCGTAAAGATGGTTGGCCAATTAAAAAGCACGAGGGCAGACAAGTCACGGGACAAGCCTTCCCCTAATCGGACAGACAGCGCTAGCCTTAAACGGACAAGCGCGAGGGCTAAGCGAGAGCGCCGCAATTCGGATCCCACACGGGCAAACCACCGCAAAGGCCGTCTTGTTACTACTCAATCCTTCTCCCGACCGACCGCAGAATAAAGGAAGCAGCAGCCCGTCTTCTCCGTCCCTCCTCGACCGACGACTGCAAAAATGGCTGCTATCAACAAGATCGCCCTCAACTCGCCGTCGAGGCAGAACCCCTCCGAGCTGGAGACTGCGATCGCCGGCGCTCTCTTCGACTTGGAGAGCAACACACAGGACCTGAAGGCTACCCTTCGGCCTTTGCAGTTTGTCTCTGCCCGTGAGGTAAGACTTTTACGCTTTGCATACCTGCCAGAACTCCGTGTGGGATGGGGATATTTTGCGGTTGGCTGGGGACGTTGGATTTGGATTGGGAAATTTCTGGGACAAAAGCATTCTGGCTTGCGTGGTGGATGGATGGTTAATTGCGGCCCAAATGGAATTGAAGAGATGGATTGAATTTGGCATTCAAGCATGGCATGCGGACAGTGTCTGACTGACTTGATTATAGGTCGAGGTCGGCCACGGCAAGAAGGCGATCCTCATCTTCGTCCCTGTCCCTCTCCTCCAGGGCTTCCACAAGATCCAGCAGCGGTACGCCTAGCGCAAACAACCTGCAATTAGGAATTACAAATACATGTGAAAGCGGCAAAACTGACAAAAACGCGTATAGCCTCACCCGTGAGCTCGAGAAGAAGTTCTCCGACCGCCACGTCCTCTTCATCGCTCAGCGCCGCATCCTCTCCCGCCCCAAGCGCTCCGTCAACTCGCGCACCAACCAGACCCAGAAGCGTCCCCGTTCGCGTACTCTGACCGCTGTCCACGACTCCATCCTCACCGACCTCGTCTACCCCGTCGAGATCGTTGGCAAGCGCATCCGCACCAAGGAGGACGGCAGCAAGACCATCAAGGTTGTTCTCGACGAGAAGGAGCGCGGTGGTGTTGACCACAGACTTGATGCCTACGGCGAGGTCTACCGCAGACTGACCGGCCGTGCCGTTGTCTTCGAGTTCCCCCAGAGCGGTCCCGCTGACTACTAGATTTGGAGCATGTCACAAATTTTTTTTTTAAAAAAAAAAAAAACACAAGGGTTTATGAAAATTGAAAATGTTTTTTTTTTTTTTTTGCATTTGAGGACAGCCAATTCTACATCTCTTTTCTATCGGGTTTGGAATGAAGGAGCTGAGGGGTCTCGTCGATTAGACATCGAAGAGGGGGAAAAAAGAAATCAAGATGGGACAAGATAATTCATTCTATTGTATTTCTTTTTCTTTTCTCTTCATGGGTAGCTGCTTCGTCTGGTTTCGGGTTTAGGGTCCCTGAGATGTGTGAAGGGTGTGATGTGATAATAAAAATATCATGATCTCTTTTTCTTTTCTTTAATTTTTTTTCTCGCTTTTACTATCTACTGTTTGGGGGTTCCAATAGCTCCTACGCCATAGTCCGTACTGTGGCAAATACTGCAGTTCTGCCCTAGGTTCAGCTTCTCCAACCTTCAATCTTACAGCCTCTATAGATTCCGTTGCAGTGGTTTCAATATTTTCTCGCGGTATAATCTGTACAATTTCCCGGCCCTTCAACATCCATCTCTCCGTCGCTACTCCCTTGCCGTCTGACATTGATGTGCGCGGTACACTTCTGAAGTGCCTTGAGCTTCTGCACAATACTATTCGTCATTGGCTTGTTCGAGTCATTCTGGCGTGCTTTTATACTCATAACAGTGGAAGATGATGATCCCCCACACTGCGCAACGGCTATCACGTTGGCTGCGGATCCGACACTGTCCATACTGTCCGCTATGTCAACGCGGAATGGAATGCCTTGGGATTAGTATGGATTGAATGTGCGTCCCCATATCTGTTCTCTCAATGCGGGTTACAAGGTATCTGGCTACGACGAGGAATCTCTTTAAAAATCACTGGTGACTATGTTAGTAGCGCCTGTTGACGAGTTGCTCTTCTTGCCCCGGATGACAACCACAAACCGAAGAATGGAGATCGCAGGTCCACCGGAGCGCCGTGGGCCGCGCTGGCCCTCTCCAAACTGTCAGTGGGGTTCATGTCCTTAACTTTCTTTACTTGGATGAGCACGTATCTCCATTTTATGGGCTTGTCCAAGGGTAGTTGCACCCTTTAAAGTTGCCGGGCACCACAAGAGCTGTCGCTATGCGCCTTGCTTAAGGGGGAAATAGAATCAGAATGCTGACCGTCCACTAGGTCTCCGATGCTAATCAAGTCTCGCTGACTATGATACCATAAAGACTTGATCATTGCAAGTAGCGTCTGCGAGTCCCTCATTTGGTTTGGCGCGATCCAAGATAGGAACGGCTCAGACGACTGAAGCGTTCTCACCAGTACCCTGCCGTCGCTGATTTTGACAAATAATCTCAGATATCTAGAGCAAAGGTACTCCGTCAGACTTTGCAGATTCACATAGAACTGGCATCTATAGTCAAGTATGGCTAGCACTCGAATCAGAGCACCACCTGTTTCAAAGTGCAGGCAATTTAGCACTCGAAGTAAGTGGTCAAAGAATCCCGAGTTTAAGCCTTTTCAAGTCACCCACAATCAGTGACCATCTGGGGAAAAGCGAATGCGGTTTCGATGGCCCTGTTCCGGGACGAAGCGTAACAAGCTTTGCATGCCAACTCTTCGAAAGCCCTTGTTTGTTGATCCCCATAGATGCGATCAGCGATGTGTATACATTCCATGAGATAAGCGTCGTTGGGTGGTAGCCCAAAATTCGTTTACAAGTGTATATATGGTTCCACGTTGATTGAGTATCGACCTCAACGACGTAACAGTGTCGGGCTTCCGCCCAGCAAGCCCAGCAAGCTTATCCAGCAATATCCCTACTTTATGGAGGTCTATAAAGAAGACCAAGCTTGTGACATGACGATCCAGAACTAAATTATACAAAAAATCAGATGCTGTATGCATGGGGTGAGGAAACTCTTGTGCGAGAAAGAGATCTCATTTGACATTCAAAAGCCAGAATATGCTAGTGTTCTGTCTCTCAAAAAACCGATGAGTTGTTACTTGCCTATGTGAAACTTAGCAAAGTTAGTAATAGACCTGGAGGCTCTATTGACGACGATGAGAACGATATGTATTGGCTCCTGATGAGACGGTTCTACCCAGCGGACAAACAGCGAGTGCAAGCCATCATTTATCCTGATGTTCGACAAGGTAGATTGGACGCATGGGGTGGATGTCTAAGTATACTCAATTATACCAGCATGTAGCTTTATATAGTGCGATCCATTATGATCTCGATGCTGCCTTCTCAGAGATCCTCTTGGCCATAAGCGAGCGAACAAAGAACTCGCACACCCAAAATTATCATAGCACATCCTAACTTTGTTTCTAATGGTAGCATTATTGTCTTTTCTTAGGGTCCTTTTCCTTTCTATTGCTTTCTGTTCCAGCACAGCAAACGTCATGAAAAGCCAACTGCATGGATCGTGCTCATCCCATCAAGGCGAACATTCCGCCAAAGGCTTCTGGGCAAATTTCGAAGACTGAGAGTTACTGTGATTTTCTTTCTACCCCCTCCCCCACAAGAAAATGATCCACGACTACAACCCAGGTACCTGAGCTCGCCACATTGCTTGCGGAGGCTACCAAGATTGCATTTGCCCGTGGGACTTCAAATTTGAAGAGCACCATAAGCTCCTCTCTGAGCTATACCAGAAGCCATGTCGTTTCTGTGCTAGCCAGAACGAAGGAGAAAAACGAGAAGAAAACATGTGACCCCAGGCAACCTAGGGCTGACCCAAATGGGTTTAGTGGCTGACCAGGTCGAAGCTGTTATTGGTCCGTTGTAGACAACTCTACAAAGTCAGGTGCGCGTCATTCACCAACCTCATAGAAGATGCCTTGCTATAATGGCTCTACATTTAAGAATGCATCCGATTTCCAATTGTATCTCATCCAGGGGTTCTCGAGGAGATAGCAATTGAAAATGATACCCATGCCAAGCAGCTTGTGTACACAGATATCAAACCCTCTTGGGCAGTCGATACAGTGAACGCTCTGCAGAGGAGACTTGTGTGCTTGTAAGCCAAAGGAGTACACCCCCAAGCCCTTATGACCGTTAAATGGCTCCTTTACTTCTTATACAGCAAGCATTGCAACCCTTCTACTGAGATATTTCGAGCACGAACCAAGTCAACCCCACTCCACAAAGCAGCACAAGAATGTCATTCTCGCTCTCAAAAAGCATAGCTCAATACAGATATATTTATACTGGATGAAGGAAATATTCTCACTATTACTTCCGCTTTATATGGGTATCCTTTCCCAGTTCCCCAAAGACACCATTCTGATCTGTAAGACAGTGGGAGATTCTCCAATGGCCCGTGGGCTGATACCATGAAAGCCCCTTATATTTCCGTTCAATTGAGCACCAGTGGCTTACCACGAGTGACTTTTGAGTGCGGTTACTCTGAATCGCAAGATATCCTCCAAGACGACATGGTATATTGGCTCATAGGCGGGGATGATGCTGTCCAGGTTGTGATTTCGGTGATGTGGAAATTATATCCGACTCCTATGACCGTTTGGGAAGATTTAGAGCATAAGGTAGGCTTACTAACGATATGGTTTGGTGTATATATAGCAGTTGTTCCCTGTGCCGGAAGGATTAGAAGAGCCACAGGTTCTGCGACTCAACCGCCAGGTGCTTTTCGGGGGTAATGTTGCGCCAGGTTGCGGGAAAGGTGATGTTTTTGGTCCTATTATCCAGGTTCTACGGACGCTTGTGACAATTCTAATGGCGAATATTGGCTATGCGCCCTGCATGAGAAGTTGGTGGGCCGTATTAATGGGCTCAAGAAAGATATATGTACCGAAGCATCACCATTCTAAGCAAATGTAACAAAGGGGTATGAATACGTATTGGTATCGACAAAACAAAGCAAAATTGACATAGATCAACCCTCCAAATCCGGTGAAATTCTCCCCACGCCCAAAACCATCCAATACGCCAGCTCCCTCTTAACAGTATCAGAACTCTTACTAACAGGCTGCTCGATCTGATTCTCCGAGTCCCATTCCATCCTAACAAAGATCGGAATCTCAAGTACATCTTCATCAGGTTGGAGCTTTTCATTGGGGTCCTTGGATTGGCCGCTCCAGTCAAGATCCTTTTCATCGACACTGTCATCATCATCGTCATTGTCGCTATCGTTAAAGTCGTTATTCGCCCTGGAGGCACGACGACCACTACCTGGCAGTGTTCCGGGGACGACCTCTATCGCGACTGTCGTCCAATTACGACCCTTGTCCCAGACCTTTCCTGCTTCTGCAACCTTCTCGTAACCGATGCCCATTGCTCCGGAGCGGGAAGATCGTTGTTCGCCCGGTGCAGTGCCCTGGAGGGCTTCGTCCCAGACATCACTGTTAGCGCCGACGTCGAGTTGCGGACAGAGGATTGTGACTTTGGTGTCTACACGGCCTGGCGTCACGGATGGTGTGGCTAGGGTCACTCGAACAGGGTCGAACATGTGGTTTTTCAAGGTGAGGAGAAGCTGGACGGGTTTCAGAGGCGGTAAGGAGTCGAGATTCGGAACCGTGGGTGCGGTTGTGGGATAACCTGGTTGAGGTGGAGAGATGGTGAGAGGGCGTAGAGTCGCGAGAGGGATGTAACTAAGGGCGATCAAACGGATACGGAAACGGGTTGATTGTGGTTTGAACTCGGGTTTGACGAGAATGTGCTTGCAAGACTTGCAACGTTTGGAACGCTTGGTTCGAAGCAACACAGGCAGGGGAAGAAGATCGTCCGCAAACCGGGCGTCGGGGGGCTGGAAAGAACGTTGCTCGATGGAAGCGACACCATCCCATCCGCACTCGTCAGAAGCCATACGTCGAACTACCGCATCCTCTGCACCAGGCACTGGGATCTTAAGGCCTTCGCTTGCCGTGAGAGCCTCTCTCATCACTGGGGGCTTGGACTTGGGTTTCTTGTTGTAGAGGCTGCTCAGCCGGGAAGATGAGTTGTAAAGCGACATGATACGGTTCAGGGCTCCAGGTGAAGCAAACCCACCGGCGAAATCCGTCCCTAAAGGATCATTAGGCGATGTACTAGTCTCCGCGATTTGGTTCCTGTAAAAGCCCTTCAGAGCCGCGAATCTAGCATCTGCACCAAGAGGCTCTGTAGGCTGGTCAGGGCCTCCATCCTCAGTGGCCGAGAATTGCTCATCAACGGAAGCGTAGTTGGACAAAGGCGACTTGAGATCACCCAAAGACCTAGACATTTGCCTCCCTCGAGATGTCGAGTCGGCCATCTTGGAGAGTTGGGTTCGGATGTTTGTCGGTTTGTCAAACTTGATGCCAATATCCAGAGTCGTCCACATGCAATATCCACAGGACAGCACCCAGGGACCTTGCTGAGACCCGTTCCCTGTGACATTCTCCAGCGTGCTTACTGACAAAGGTGCAGTACAAATAGGACAGTTGAAGCAATTTCTCGCGCATCTGCAGTCATCCCACTTAGCCGAAACCCCGTTTCCTATCTCTGGCGACCAACTCACCGGTTACCCTCACTCCGCACCATACTACTCGGCGTCTCGAACAGACAATTTGGACAATACCAACACACAATTTCCTCCGTTATACATCGCGGACACTTAATCTGATGGCAATCTTCACAGTAAAGAAGCTGCTCTGGAGGGTAGAGCGAGAAGTTGGAGCGCGGAGATCGCGGGTCAAATGTTTGTTCCTCTTCTTCGTCTTCCGTTATTGTTCCCTTTTCGTCTGTCCCTGGAGCATCGGGGTTCGCTTTCTGGGGGAACTCTCGAGACCTGCGTTTCCTGGCCGGGTCGGGGACTGGAGTATCGGCGCAGGGGCAGGAGATATAGGTATACGGAAATGGCCGAGACATATCGAATGGTTACGAGTACGAGCCGATCACAGTGTATCCTTTTCGCCTGCGGGGTGTTTAGGAGCGGTCGGGGACGAAGTTCCTCTGTAGTGACCTGAATGGACGTTATGAAGAATTGACGAATGAAAGCAACTATTCCAATCAGCTGGCTCTGTTAGCTACTGTCAACCCATCTCGAAGTACAAAACAATGTGGACAGATTCCACCGGACAAGTAGATGATTTACCGTGAAGCCAGCAATCCCTCCAATTGACAACCAACACAAGGTCCTATAGCAAGAAAAACCCAGCCATGAGCAACCGGTCAAATAAAGCCGGTCTTCAGAGTAAAAAAGGGCACAAACTCCCCACAGTCGCTTGCGGTGTTGTTGACGGCAACGCGTGAAGAGAAGAGCGGAATGATTTCTCCGCCGACGTCAGTCATTCCTTGACTTTTACCTTGACCGGATTTCTTCTAACAACGCCCACGCTTATTTTTATGTGAAGACTCAAAATGCACTGAATTGCTCAATTGAAACGAATATATCATATATCATCGAAATACAACATCATGTCCCTACGCTCTCTCTTCCGTCCAGCGACCTTCGCACGCCGCAGCTTCACGGCCGCGGGGAGAAGAAGCTATGCCAGCCAAACGCCCGGAAACCCCATGCTGGAAGTCTTCAATCGAAAGTCAAAGACTCTGCAGAAAGACCGCGCAGCTCGAAATGTGGAAGAGGGCCGGAAAGTCGACTACATCAAAGACGAAGTGGCGATGCGGTTATGCGAACGATTACTGGTACTTCTCTCGCAACCAATGTCGGACTCAACGGCTAGCTAACAGATCATAACAGGATATCAAACGGGAAATCCCTAACGTCCTCGACCTAGGCGCAAACAGCTGCAACATTGCCCGCGCCCTCACAACTCCAACCCCGGACCTTGTCTCCCCAACCGGCGAATCCCCACCTCTCTCCGAACGAATCTCGCAACTCACCTGCGTCGAGACCTCTAAAGCCCTCCTTCACCGCGACGCAGACCTCCCCTTTAACAAAAACATCGACATCAAGCGCGACGTCATCCCAGACCTCGAATCCCTCCCTTACGAACCCGACTCCTTCGACGCGGTTCTCTCCTCGCTCTCGATGCACTGGGTCAACGACCTTCCCTCGTTGTTAGCACAGGTGAACACGATCCTTAAACAAGACTGTCCGTTCATCGGGGTGATGTTCGGTGGAGACACACTCTTTGAGTTACGAACGTCACTGCAGCTCGCGGACATGGAGAGACGGGGCGGCGTGAGTCCGCATGTGTCGCCGTTAGCGGATGTTCGGGATGTCGGGGGCTTGCTCAACCGGGCTGGGTTTAAAATGTTAACGGTGGATGTGGAGGATATCCTCGTGGAGTTTCCGGATGTGTTTGCGCTGATGACGGATTTGCAGTCGATGGGGGAGAATAATGCTATTCTGCACCGGGAGTTAGGGCCTATTTCACGGGATGTGTTGCTTGCGACGGAGGGGATTTATCGGCAGTTGCATATGGAAGAGGGGATGAGGGGGATTCCGGCGACGTTTCGGTTGATTTATATGATTGGGTGGAAGGAAGGGAAGGGGCAGTCTCAGCCGTTGCAGAGAGGTAGCGGAGACGTTAATCTGAAGGATATCTTGGGAGGAGGAGATTTTGAAGGCCGGTAGTGTCAAGCAATATGTATAATATAAAGGCTAAAACATACAAAACGGGATATCATCCACAAGTGGTGTAAATCCACAGCCAGTACTATGAAGTAACAGTAACAAGAAAAGAAGCCCGCTCCTAGTAATCTCTTCGCAGTCTAAAGAAGCGTACACTTAGACAGTCCTCCGGTCCGTCATGACACGAACAATCGCACCAGGCCCGGTAAGTTCAACAAGCTTCTCATGCCAGTTCAGCAGCACGCTCATCTGCTGACCACCACCACCCTCGCCGAAATTCCGGGTCTGAATTTGCGAGAATCCTCCCCCCGTGCTTTGCGGAGAGAGCTTCCGCGGCGACTGAGAACCGCCGCTCGATCCAGACGACTCAAACCCCTTGTACCTGCAAGCAACCATTAGCGCCATCCTTCCCTCCTTCACAGTACAATGAAAGAAAGAAGACGTACAAATACTTCATCAAACAATCCGCCCTCTCCGACCCCCCCTCACCCCCAATCACCCCTTCAAGAACCCTGGTCATCTCCGCCTGCCGGATCCCCTGCAGCACCTCCACCACACTCGCCATATGTACCTCCTTCGCGCGATCATCTCCGCCCAACGGCGCCGTGTCCAGAACGTACCGCATCGCGCCCTCGGGGTCCCCGCCGCGCAGCAGCTGGCGCACTTGGCCGGCGACACCGGCGGCGTCGGAGGAGGAGAGGGGTGGCGGGAGGGTGCCGGGGAGGAGGGTTTCCATGGGGAAGTTGGAGGAGGACTCCGGGTCGAGGACGTCGATGTTGATGGTGCGGTAGTTGTCCATTTTGGCGGTTTTAATCGGTATCGGGGGTATTCAGGATATGATTGGAATGAAGATATCGAGTACTAGTCGAAAACTGAGTCGTTTCACGGTTTGTCAGCCACTTGTTAGTTGGCTTGGGGAGATAGCTGTCCTTACCCAGTCCGACGTAGGCGGGGGATGAATGTAAGTGACGTGACAAGAGGATTCTCCAGGGATAAAAAACTGGAGGATAATATCTCTTATTTGAGAGAGGGGAATAGTAATCTGGTATATTTGAATGTTCAATTCAACTCGAATATCACCAATAGATGGGAGCTCAGGAGGAAGTTCGTCGTCGTGGACAGCTTGACGGCGGGTGACGATGGCGGTGCGGAGGATGTTGCCTCAGGCATCTATATTTACATAGTTAACTAACCAACTAGATAGCCAGGGGTAAGCCCGCAATGAGTAGAGTAGTTATATGGGAGAACACAAGTGCTGTAAATATTGGGTATCATTATTTTCGGGCTCTAGACAATTTCTTGCCTGCTTTTCAGATTATATATGACTCGACCAGAATAAACACATAATACCTCCTGAACTGTACAGTTGTAGTAAACAAGCCCTCAACGCCGGTCCAATCCCACGCTCAAAATCAGAAAGTAAATGCAAAGAAAATGAGTGTAAAAAAACAAAGAGACCACCCAATGCTTCCAAGGAATCTAATATACAAGCACAAACACAAAAAAAAAAAAAAAAAAGGTCGTAAATGAGGGGCATAATATTTACAAAGCATGCCTCACACGAATAAGAGTGAGCTAGCTTAGCTACCCACCCTCATCGTCTAAGAAGTCGTAATAGTGATAGGTGGCACGCTGACAGGGGTGACAGGTGCTTCTGGGGTATGCAGACGATTCTGATCCACATTCGTCAGAGCAGTGGCTTCTTCGTCAGAAGGAGCGGCAGTGCTCTCTTTTCCCGTGTCTCCACGACGAAAGACACGCTTCAAGGGTCGGAAGACATATCTGACTCCCTTGGCAAAGAGGCGAAATCCCTTGGCAAACGGGCGCAGCACAAAGCTAACACCCTTGACGGCGGCATTGAAGACAACTCCGAAATGCTTATCCGGAATGGTTCGGAGGACAACCGCCCAGGGTAGACAAACAATGGCGCAGATAATGCACACAGCCCATTGAACACCTGTCAAGCGAGTGACACCAAAGGCGGCCCCGCCGACGAAGACAATCATGATTTGGCCGCCAACCATAATGCAGTTTATTCCGAGGAACCAGTAGTTGCGGAACATGCCTTCGAAGATGTTGAAGTTGTTGTCGAGGCGGCGGTTGTTAAACTCGTTGAAGATCTGCATCCACACAAAGGTATTGAACACGATCGTGGCGAGCTCGGTGTCTCCGTTTTCGGCGCTGAGCTGGCTTCCGAGAAGACGGTTGCCGGCGAAGTAGAGCATGAAGGTGATGGCCAATTGGTAAACCGCTTGGCCCAGGATCATCTTCCACATTGTCAAGGTGAAGAGAGAGGCATGCTTGGGGGCAGGCTTTCGGTTGAGAATCTTTTCCGTAGGTGCATCGGTAGCTAGAGCGAGAGCAGCGAAAGTGTCCATGATCAAGTTGACCCAGAGCAGCTGCACTGCGTTCAAGACACTCTGGTTGCTGCTGCTGTAGAGCGATGAAACGAAAGTCAAAAGGACAGCGGTGATGTTGACAGTGATTTGGAACTGGAGGAACTTGGCAACAGCGTCGTTGACAGCCCTTCCCCAAGCAATCGCAGTAACGATAGACTTGAAATTGTCGTCAAGGAGGATAATAGAGCTAGCCTCCTTGGCCACTTCCGTACCGGCAATACCCATGGAGAATCCCACGTCGGCAGTCTTCAACGCAGGACCGTCATTGGTGCCATCACCAGTCACAGCCACAGTCTCGCCGAGCTTCTTCAGGTGAGCCACCAAGATGCGTTTGTCTTCCGGTGAGGAGCGAGCCAGGACCTGAAGGTTCGGGATCACCTCGTCCATTTCCTTGTCAGACAACAGGCGGAACTTGGGCCCTTCCATGGCCAAACCATCATCCGTCTTGATACCACAAGATGTCGCAATTGCTGTTGCCGTTGCGATGTTATCACCTGTGACCATCTTCACCTGCACACCGGCAGCATTACATTGCTGAATAGCACCGGGGACTTCGGGCCGCAGAGGATCCTGGATACCAACAACGCCAATCCACGTCATGTCATGGAAAATGTCTTCGAACTTGGCAGATGACGGGTCATCTTCCAAGAGCTCGGCGTTCTTGGGTGGCCAGCTGGAGAAGTCGCGGTAAACCAGTCCAATCGTTCGGAGGGAGTTGCCAGCATATGATTCGATGGTGTTGAGCATGTTCTGACGGTCATTGTCGGAAAACTGGTCGTTGACGATACGGTTCTGGGAGTCCAAGTCCGTCATTTTCTTCGAGCACGAGCCGACCATGATTTCGGCAGCACCCTTGACAAGAAGACGGTAACCGACAGTGGGTTCGCGGTAAACCACACCCATACACTTGCGGGCGGAGTCGAAGGGAATTAATTGGACGATTTCCGAAGAGGCGCGCTCAGTGGTCACTTCCATGCCCAGATGATCCTTGGCCAGCTGCAGCAATGCCACCTCAGTCTTGCTTCCGATGAATTCCTTGGCCCCATCCTTGTCCTCCTCAAAGGCAGTAGAGTTGAGCGCAATGCTTTTGGTGATCAGTTCACGCACAGCTGTCGAAAACTGTTTGAACACGGCAGACACAGGCACGGCAGTATCGTTCTCCGCGGTACCGAAACTCTGGTTAGAGCCCCAGGTGCCAGCAACTACGGTCATTTTGTTCTGCGTCAGGGTTCCTGTTTTGTCAGAGCAAATAACGGTTGCATTGCCCATGGTTTCACAAGCACGGAGGACACGGACAAGATTGTTTTCTTTGACCATCCGTGTTGTGGCGAATGCAAGGGCAAGTGTAACGGCCAAGGGAAGACCCTCTGTGAGACGTTAGCAAACTGACCGTACAGAAGAAGGGATTAGAGTATACTCACCAGGAATTGCAACGACAATGACGGTAACAGCCACAATGAGGATGTCAACAAACTGCTTTCCCTTTATGGCAGGGGTGGCAGTGTTTCCCGAAAGCTGAGCAAGGAACCTGATGAGCAGCACCACGAAAAGGATGATAGCCGCGCCTGAGCCCAGCCAACCAATCCAGTTCGCCAGCCCACCCAACTTCACCTGTAAAGGAGTAGGATCGTTCGATTCCTGCAACGACAGCATAATCCGTCCATAAGTCGAGTTCGGTCCCACACTAGTGACCAAGTAGGTTCCGACGCCTTCCAAGACCTTGCCTCCTGAAATCAGGAAAGGGTCAAGTTTCTTCGTAGCGTTTCCGTCCATGATCTGATGCCAGACTTCATGTCCACCGGTCTTCTTCATCTGGTCCGATTCACCAGTAGCAGAAGACTCATCGCACTTGATTCCATGGCCGGAGATGAGGATACCATCGGCAGGAACTGCATCACCAGGCTCCAGGTGAAGAACGTCGCCGACCGTGATGTCGAAGATCGAAATCATAACATCCTTTCCAGAGCGGACAGCTTTGACTTCACGATCGTTGTTCCGCTTGCTTAGCTTGACAAACTGTCTCTCCTTCTGCCAGTCGTTGGCAGCAGTGACAATGGTGACAATCAAGATGGCCACACAGATAGCAACACCTTCGATCCAATCAACACCATGTCCGGCGTCAACCGTCTCGTAGATACCCAAAGACAACGACACGATAGCAGCGATAGTCAAGAGGATGATGATCTTATCGTTGTAGGCAATCCAGAGCAACTTCAGGATGCCAGTTGACTTTCTTGCCGGTAGTCTGTTCCAGTTGAACACTCGTACACGGTCCTCAAATTGCGATACATCGGAAGAATTGTCGTCTGGGATCGGGGTTTTCTTGTCCGATGTTGATTGAGATGTCGCTTCCTCAAAACCAATAGTACCCTCCAACCGGGCTTCATCCACCGACAACCCCGACGTAAGATCCGTCCGTAGACCCCGTTCCAACCCACGCAAGCCACCAAGCGCCTGAAAAGCAGCGAGCGACTTTGGGTTCAACAACTTATTCAGCTGACCGGGCGTAAAAGCGAATTTGTTGTTGTCCACATGAAAGTCTTGTACATTTCGAGGATCCGGATCCAGGGCTTCGGATACTGGTACATCGTCGTATTCTGCTTTGGATTTCGGTTGCTCCTGAGGCGCCTGAGTGGCTGAGGAACCAGCCCTGGATCGTCCAACGGTGTCGGCATATGAGTTGAACGAGCCGGATCGGGAACGCAGGGTGTCCCCGTCCAACGAATGCGATGTCCGCGGCGGTGCATTGCCGACTGTTAATCGAGCGGTATCAGGTGATAGGGTTGGTTGTGGCTGGCTTATGCCGAGACTTGGTGATGTGGGCGATAACGATGATGAAGACGGCTATCAGATGTCAGCACAGCACTATGGTACCATATCAATGCAGAATCAAGCACATACCTCACTGTCCTCTGGAACCACTATTGAAGGGTTGGGGAGCTCATCCCGACGATTAGTAGTATTTGGGGTCGTCATGAATGCGACCGATAAACTCTCGACTTAATCGGCAAAGTCAAGAAAGTTCATTGAAATTATGACAATAATGATGATATAGACTGACAGAGATTTCCTACTTAGTGACAAGGGACTGGGAGTTTGTTTATATGAGAAAAAGACATTAAGTACAGATACGGGGAGCATCCCTCTCTGTACCGGGGCAGTGCACGTCTGGGCGGCGCGCCTGTGCTTTGTTTCCTGTTACCCTTTTTTTTTTTTTTTTTTTCCCTATTTTATTCCGATGCCCCAACAAAATATCAGTCATGATCCATTGCCACAGACCACAGGTTGTTTAACCTCTAGAAAGAAAAGAATCGTGAGGCCCTGCTATACAAGCATACCCGATGGCAAACACAACTGCCACGATAGTAGTACCCAACACACGACGCGGCGAGCAGACCCCGTAACTAACTCCGAAAACGAGAATGAGACCACGTACTCTGCACTAGGAAGCCAAGTCCAATGAATGGAATGATCATTTCTCATTTCTCATTTCCATAGATCAGCATTGAGTACACAGCCTCAACGGACTAGGCCAACCAGATCCACGCGCTGGGAAACCTTCATCTCCTGAATCGTCGGTTATGCTTGGTCACTCCATTCCAGACTCTTTTCAAATCCGGCTAGAATAAATTGTTCATGACGAAATGAGCCATATTCCGTTACATGGTAGAAATGAGCATCGCATCGTGTTGACAGGCCGGGGTTTCCCACCTTGTAACCGCCGGCCGGGGAACCAACCCCTGGGTCCGTCTCAGCTTCATTATCAGTAGTTAGTGTTTGTATCTGTCGGTATGAGGTTGCAATGCAGCGCAGAACACGCGCGCGCGATTCAATCAGAAGCCGGAGCACTCTCATTGGTTATTACATTTAGCTCACCATCACTCATGCTCATCCTTTAGGCATTGCTATGCTAATTGCTCCGTGGCCTCGGTCGTACTTCCATCACAGCCGCCTCATACAGGCAGATAGATTGAGCAATAGTTCTGAAATTGGCCACGCGGCAAATGATGACGGCTGAGTGTGATGGATAAGATAATGCTGACTGACTAGCGAGTAGCCACTGGTGATGGGAGATAGACCCATCTAGAATGGGAAGGTGGTGAGAAGCTAAACCGCTTTTGGAAGTGTGGCTTGTATGTCATGACTGTGGCGCATTGTATGTGGCTGAAGAGCCCTTGGCCAGATATATGTGTGGCGGTGCAATATGTGGCTAATAACTGTGGCTGGTACATATCAGCTGACTTTTCCGAAGAAACAAAGCGAGGGGCTTAGCTGGAAGGAAGCTAACTGAAGCAGAGCGTCAGAGATGGCGTGAAATTGTGAGACAGTACGAATTCGGTTGCGTGGTGCAAGAGAGCCTCACGAGGCGTAGAGTGAGGAAGAAGAAAAAGGAAGCTGAGGAGAAAAGAAAGCTGAATAGGTCGGGCAGGCAGCATCATTTATGCACACTACTATGCTCAGATGGTTTAGTTTGTATTGTCATTACAAAGTAAGATACATACTTTACAGGATATTTATAGGTGAATTGTGTATCCGTCATAGAATTACATATTCTAAAATACAAGCCCTTCAGCCTCGTCCTTCAGTAGTGAAGTCCGTATAGTCTCACAACAACCTCAGATAAGCTACAGATCTACATCTAACCCTGCATACCGATTCCCCAACCCACAGAAACAATCCCTCTCCATATTTCCCTCCCCCTCTGTCTCATCCCCCCCAAGCCCAAACATATCCTCCATCCCCCAGGCCACCCGTTCAGCCCCCAATCTCGCCCCCTCCAGATTCGGCGCCCCCGGTCCCAATCGCAGGGCCGCTAATCTTCCCGTCATAAATAATGGTAGATTAGGCTGCCACATCAGATCGTCCGTGATGCAGGGTAGACCTTGCTTGCATTCGATTGGGTAGTCGCGATGCATGTTTTGCAGCATGGGGTGCTCGGTGACGTCTAAGCCCATGCCTGTGGCGAGGTAGATGTAGTCGATTGGTGGGAGGTCGATGGGGGGGTCAGTGGTGAGGGACCAGGTTTGGGTCATGGGGTCGTATTGGCGGTCGACGATGGCTGTGCGGGTGTGGATGGAACAGCGATTGCGGGAGGCGTGGTGTTTGGTTATTTTTTGGTAGCGGGGGGTTATACTGCCGCCGTTGCGGGCAATTTTGATCTTTTCAAGGCGTTCTGGTCGTCTGTTAGTGTACTGCTCGCGCTGATGATGTGATGTAGGGTTGCTTACCTTCGTCCGTATCCGCAGACCAAAACGCCGCTTTTTCATAGTTCTTGAATTTACCCATCCAACTCAGTCCAATATCAAAGTGCTTCACTTTGAAATCCGACCTCATCAAAAACCAAACCTTACTGACCCCTTTCCTAATAGCCATGTCCACAATCTGCGCCGACGACAAACCACCCCCGACAACGACGATATTCGTCTGTCGTCTCTGCTGAATCTTATGTCTCACACTGGGGCTAGGAAACTCTTTAATCTCCGTGCTGTGGCAGCATCCCTGCTTCTCTTCGTCAGAGGGCTGGAAGGGGAGGATCTTGGTTCGGCCAGGTCCGATGGCCATGACCACAGCACGGGCATAGAATGTGTCGCCGGTTGTGGTTGTCACAGTGAAGATTTTCTCTTCTGCGGGGAAATCGGGGTGTGCGTCGTATTTGATATCTGCTACTTCGCGGTGGAGGATTGTACCAGGTTTATTGAGGCCATAGCGGGAGACGATGGACGAGCAGTAGTCTTCGAAGAGGCCGGTAGATGGCGAGAAGTAATCTTTTCGGTCCCGTTCGTCAATTTCAACCTGGCTTATTGTTCTGTTCAAGTTAGCTTCCGAATCATATTACGAAGTACAAGGGGGAACACACTGCTTCGACTTCTGCTGCTTCTTCTTCTTCTGATGCTTGCTCAACTCCTTCCCCACACACCCAGAGATTTCCCAGAGATCTTTCTCCCTTCCTGTCTCCTGCGTATACGCAAGCATCCCATCCCGATCTCCAGGGTCAACATGGAAAAACATGGGACTCCGAAGCTGCTGGATCTCCAACGCCCGGAACGCCCGATTCCACTTTTCCATCCACTGATCACCAGTACTATCAAGCACCTTGATCGATAATCCTCTATCTTGCTCCCCAGTCGCTTCTAACGACTGCCCTTTCTCAGCAGCCAATATTGACGCCACCGACTCAGGAGACGTAGACAGTGACGGCGGCTCATCATCATCCGAAGCAGACGAACCAGCAGATGAGTACGAACTACCACTAGATGACGTACTCCCTCTCCCTCTCCTCATATCAAAACTAGCCTTTCTCTTATCACTCGTTCCCCCCTGATGGCCTCCATTCCACTTCTCCGCCCTAACGCCCTTAATCCCCTTATGCCGTGCCTGCACCAACGCCATCCGCCCACTATGTTTGCTAATCCAGTGGTAGCGCTGATGCTCTTCGTCTGTGAACATGGCTGATGGTGTTTCTTCGTGGAGACGTGCAGCGACGGCGAGGCCGCAGGGGCCGGCGCCGATGATGAGGACGTCGAGGAGATCGGGGAAAGATGTCATTTCGTATGCTGTATAGTAATTATGAATGTGTATGAGGGTTGGTTGAATGGGCTTCACTACGTAGGTGGGTGTTGGTGCTTTATATGGCTAACTACTGAGGTACTCGTGCCGGGGTGATCGCAAGGTCCTTGTGGATTGGAATCGAATGTGTTCATTGTTGGGGGACCTTGAGGGTTGTATAGACGGGGTGCTGGTGTGCAATAGGATTGCTTGTTAGTGTCGATCAATTACTTGAGTGTGATGCTATGCAGCAATAATAAATTCAATTCCGCATCTATTTTCATGACGCGAGTTTATATGTGCAGCATGCCCTACTGCCCTACGCTACCCTTTGCTGTAACACGTCTAGATACAGATCATTAAGAGAATCTTTACAATAAAACAAAGAAAATATTTTTTAACGAGTGAATCTATTTATGCCACCTTTTAACTCTCACACCTTCCTCCCCATTGCTATCACTAACCACCCTCCCTCTCCCTCTCGACGACACTCCGCCCCTCTCCCGCCTATGCCATGGATCCTCCGGCCACACCCACCCCCTAACCCTCTTCGCATCTCTCGTCTCCCCAGCATGCACCTTCGGAATCCACTTATCCCTGCCCTCTGGCAGAACCTTCTGCCGAGTAAGCGCGCCTGGTCCGCCAACGTTGACGTGCGGTGAGGGCTGAGAGGGCAGTGGCGTATCCTTCGAAAGCATGAGGAGAAAATAAAGAGCTAGGGTTGTCGTTAGGGGGACATCGAGGGTTTGTGTGTTTGCATATGTATTGTAGTAGGGGTGTGTTTTGCGGTCAGGGATGGGCGAGTAACTGCTGCTGCGGCTGCGGGTGGACGAGGTTGAGGATGAGAGGCCGTCGATGCCTGTGCTAGATAGAGCGGGGGATTGGAATCGGGTATCGTCGTCGGAGGTTTTGGTTGGGATGGGAGGGGAGATTTCGAGGAAGCCGAAGTATGGGACTGCTTCGGCGTCGCCGTTGTCGCAACCTGCGCGTATGCAAACAAGTTCGATTTCGGTCATTATGAACCCGTATCGACAGTTGTGTTCGCGCATGCATCGCTGCAAGTGTGCGAGACCGTTCAAGTACTCAACCCGTCTTGGTTCCGCTTCTTTGCGCATCCCTGTGTTCCACCGGTCAAAGCTTCTAACTATCCCGACGAGTCGGCCCCGGGGCAGCCCCGAGCTTGTCTGGTCCGTGTCGGTTGAGTAGTTAGCAAGGAAGTGCGGTCCGCCGTAGTTCTTGTTCACAGAGGTCCGCACTCCGGGTGCTGCGTAGAGCCGTAAGTGGTTCGTGCCTTGGGATACAGCCAGCGCTGCGTTGACGCGGGGGGCGTAGATGTCATTGACCAAACCGATTAAGGTGGTTTCGCATTCAGGTGCGAGACGTGAAGGATGGACCATGGTCGGCGGGGTGAGGTATGATGGGATTTCCGTCGTTAGAAGTTTCGTTAGGCAATCAATTGAGTCGAATGTGGAGGGTTGGAACGATGTCCAGCTGCGTAGGTTGCGGATGTCCCACCAGAAGTAATCGTGCATTCCTCTGGTTGGCACGACGTTGACGTTTCGCACCAGCTTGATCGCCTGCGTAGGTGCCGTCAGGTACGACAACATTGTTGTTGTTGTTGACTCTTGCACTTCCTCAGAGCGATAGACCGAGCCAGCGGGGTATGGATGGACATTTTGGGTGTGTGAGTGCTGGTAGTAGTACTGTGGTGTCTTCGATACGGCCACTGGTGACTGCTGATATGTGTATTCGGCCGTCGAACGCTGCTGCAAGTGCGGTGGATGCACAACGATATTCGGAGTCGCTGGCGTAGACGGAACAATGTACCTGGGCAGCTGTCGGTATGTAGGATAGCCATATCGTTCCAGCATCGCCTCACGGTTTCTCGATTCAGATACATGCCGGGAATGACCCTCAGGGGAAGACGATGCCTTGCGCTTGTTCGATGATGTGATGCTCACTGGCGACAATAGAGCCACGCCATTGCTTGAGCTGTACCCCGGAGCAGCCGGGGATGCAAGATGAGCGCTCTGCTGAGCTCCTGAGTTGCCATGAACGTACGGCAAGGGAGCTGGTAGATTCCGCGTGCTGCGACGTTGACGCGATCCAGCTGGGGGAGCAGGCTCAACCACAACATCCTGGGGCCGGATCTTAGGAAGAAGTGCTGGCCCGTGATGAAGCTTCCGGGGTGGTGAGCCGCCAGGGCTAGTTGCAGATGTCGTCGCAGACCAGGGAGACGAAGCGTCGGTAGAGTAAACGGATGAGTCTGAGGCATGGCGACTATGTGCCGCGCTCAATGGGACGTCCGGGGGTGTTGTTGGACGATAGTAAGCGTATTGAACAGACATATTGATAGCAGTCTGGAGAGTATGAATTTCCAGGTGCAAGATAGGAAGTACCAGCTTCCTGTGGTGTCTCAGAATATGTCGGTGCAGAAAGAAATTAAACAATAAAACAAGCAGCCGGTCTTGTATGAAATAGAACGGGGCTCGCAGAGCCAAACAATGGCCAGTATGATTAATTGGACTGATTCGCAAATTGAATTGACAGATACCAGAGGACATCGCTTGGATATAAATGCTCCTCTTCAAGAAGCCCTGATGCGCTCAGCGAGCAAGACCACAGAAAAAGAAACAAATTCAACGTATCGCCAGGCACAGAACCCCGGAAAACATGAAACACACGAAAACCCTCCATTGTGACGCCCATAATTTCGATCCCCATATCTCTGGCGTCTTCGGCATCCAAGATAGGTAAGAGAAACCCATACTAGGTAAACCGCGAACAGTCAATATGCCAGAATGTAGTATACTCAACCTCCACATCCCGGCGCAAATCGTTTCATGTTAGAGTCGCGCGTCAAAGTGCTGCTATTTTTTGCACCTGCTGCATTTCTGCAGCTTTCTAGCTGTAAATTGCAGTAGTTGTTAATAAACATTGTTCGCCACGAAGCGCTATATTCGGTAACAATTGATGTGCTATTCTTGGAGAAATCCCCCTAAATTAGGGACAAAACCGGCGCCACGCCTATGATCTTCCTCGCCCGGCGGCAAGACTGAAATGTAATGGACGATAATATTTCCTTAAGTGTCTGTCTGTGGCAGGAGAAAAGGGTTCATCTCTCTTAGCGCCGACGTCGAATGGCCGGTGCGTCAGGAACCGCTGTTCAGAGCACAACGAAAGGAAACAATGCGGCCGCAGGAACCGGTACTGTAGATGCGGGTGTTCCGAGAATTATCCTGGTTTTTTTTTT
>NW_024467311.1:0-81525 GCF_000600275.1 Aspergillus ruber CBS 135680 | reverse complement strand
TTTTTTTTTCTCTTCTTTCTTAAAATACACCAAATATCACCATATGAGAGGTGGTCTATTTTACGCGCCGGAGATGCAGCGCCGGCGTCAAGCTCGCTGAATGGTCGATGCGTGCAAAAAAAAAAAAAGAAAAAAGAAAAAAGCACTTATGGGTCAGTCTTAATAACATTGATTAGTTCCTCATTTCAAAATGAACTAATTACATCTACTCGTTGCAAGATGCGCACTTTATTCTGAAGGAGTTAAGAGAATGGGGGATGGATACTCTACAGGTAACAATGAATGTCGTAGCAATAGCTTGATTAATGAATTATGGACAGTAAGACAGAATCGCAAACTGCTCATAAACCCGGAATATCCCAGCGCCGTTTCTAACAGTATCCTTTCTCCTTCTGGTATAAAACAATGCCAAATTCTCATCAACACTCTTTTCTGCGACATTTGAAAAGTTCATGTCCCAAGAAAAAAAAATTCGTAAAAACAGTATGATTAAAAGCAAATATTAAAAGGGGAATCATAGAAAACAATTTATGCCTTGATATCGTACTTCCGGCGGAACATGTCGTCCACCTCAGTCAGGTAGTAGGAGCCAGAGACAATGGTCTCAGGGTTGCCCGAGGGCTTGAAGTTCTTGGCCAAGTGAGCGTGCTCACGCAGGAGGCACATGTCATCGTAAGCCTGAGGGGGCAAGACGTTGCGGTTGTTCAGGCGGTTGTGGAGGTCAAGCTTCTCAGCCATGTACTTCACATCACCGACAACCTTGGCGCTGAACATCGAGCTAGCAAGACCGCTACCGTACGAGAAGAAACCAATACGCGTAGCCTTGCTGGGGTCAAAAGACACGTTGGAGATCAAGCTGGCAAGACCGCCATAGACGGTAGCAGTGTACATGTTACCGCAAAGAGTGGCAACGTCCAAAGCGGGACGCACACGTTCAGCGAAAGTCTTCTTGGTCAGACCCATGAAGGTCTTCTCGATGTTCTTGTCGGCAAAAGTCTTCTCGTATTCGACGTCACGCAGCTCAGGAGCGACCTCAGCAAATGCGGGGTGCGAGGGGTTGGCCACGTAGTCATTGTAAAGCATGCGGCCGTAGGATTTCTGCACCAGCTTGCATGTGGGGGCGTGGTAGCAGATGTAGTCGAAACGGTCGAGAGGGGTCTTCGAGTCCTCCTGCTCAACGCCATTGGTGCCATTGGCGGCCTTGAGGGTCTTCTCGCGAGCGTTGTAGGCCTTGTAGCAGGCGTCAACGGCCTCAGTGTAGCACTTGAGGGAGAAGTGGCCATCAACGACGGGGTACTCGCTGGCCAAGTCGGGCTTGAAGAAGTCGTACGCGTGGGTGAGGTAGCTCGCACGGAGACCGGGCTCGAAAGCAATGGGAGCATCAGGACCAATCAACATGGCCACACAACCGGCACCACCAGTAGGACGGGCAGCGCCCTTGGCGTACAAGGCAATGTCACCGCAGACCACAGCAGCATCACGACCATCCCAGGCGGAGGACTCGATCCAGTTGATGCTGTTGAAGACAGCGTTGGTACCACCATAGCAGGCGTTGACGTTGTCAACACCCTCAATGTTTGTGTTTCCGTGGGGAGCAAAGAGCTGCATCAGGACGGACTTGACGGATTTGGACTTGTCGAGAAGGGTCTCGGTACCGACTTCGAGGCGGCCGACAGAGTTGGGGTCGATTTCGTACTTGCGTAGGAGGGAGGAGAGGGTGGTGAGGGAGATGGAGTAAATGTCTAGTCACAAAGTTGTCAGTATGCTGCCATTACTAGTCACTGAGAATCTAAACACACCTTCACGGTCATCACAAAAGCTCATCTTGGTCTGGCCGAGACCAATAGTGTACTTTCCCTCGCTAACGCCATCGTGCTTCTCCAGCTCAGCCTGGTCGACACACTGGAAAGAAATTAGCATGAATTTCACTTTATCCCAGTATTTAAAAGCATACCTGGCGAGGGAAGTAGACCTCAATGGCCTTAATACCGATATTCTGGGGGCGGGCGGACATGGTGGCGGTAGTAGATAGAGTAAATAGAGGGAGGAATTAGGTGGTATGTATTAGTTATGTGGGATATGTGGGAGGGAAAAGCGAAGAGGATAGAGAGAGAAGAAGAAAAAGAAAATATTTGGAGGGACAAGCGAAATATAAGAGACCAGCTGTTGTCTTTGAAATTTTTTGTAGAACACTCGACGGAGCACCAGATATGCAATACCAGCGAAATCACCACGGATCGAAAGCGCTTTTTGAAGAGGACAACAGCCTCTTTATATCTCTGGCCTATTTGTTATTGCGAATTCAACTGTTCGTACCCCGTTTCCCCCCTGAAATTCGCATCCACACCGACTATGTTCACTATACTCTGATATACGCCGCAGAACGCATCCCGACGGACATGTTGAGTTGGGGTTTTGTTGGCTCTTTTTCGGTGCCGTTCCACCGCTAACCCCAATCCTGCTGTGCTTCTAAGCCTGTCATAGTTGATATCGGGCTACTCTCATAAAGAAAAGAAGGGACAAAATGCATACCGTGTCTGTACAGATACAGTGCTGCGAGAGAGGGACGAAAGAGGCCATCCATATCAATCTTATCAGTGGATCCACGCCTAGCAGGTACGGAGGTACGGAGAACTGTATGGCCACCGGTTTCCCTGGCTCGCGGCTTCTCCCGTCATGTTGCACATGTCTCTCTACCTGTTTAGGATATCTGAATCATTTCTGGGTTCCTTTCAGGTTGTCTTAATTGTCTCCGGATCCACCACCTTGTCCCCGAGTCTACGGAGTCGGTTGAGTCTTCTATATCGAGTACTCCTGTCCGGAATCTACCCATATAAAAGCACTCAAGATGCTACTGTCCATCCCACATTCTCTGGGTCCATCTTATCAATTGGATCCAGGAAGTATACGAGTCAATCCGGATGACACCAGGAATTGATTAATGTAACGATCAGCAGGCCTACAACCTGTCGGGGTCTTATTTGAAAGACCTCTCGGTCTACAAGAGGGTATTCCAGTATCGATTTGGGGGTGCCTAGGCAAGTCGGGTGTGACATGATTGGCGTGCAATATATATAAAGCAACGTTGGTCTTCGGTATACCACGTACTCGAGCACTAGATCGTAGGAATGTCATCCTATGCCAGCGCTAGACAAAGAGCTCAATCTTGGATATACATCACAGTCCATGCTCTTTATTCTCCAACCTATGATACCAGACTCCACCTTCACAAGCTCCGGTTCCCCTCTTTTTCTTCCCCAGACTCGAAAATTATTCAGGTATCGTACAAGACCCAGCAGCAATGCTGCAAATATATATATATATGTATTTTTTTTTTTTTTTTTTTTTTTTTTTTTTTTTCAATACAGGCCCATTGAACATGTGGAAAGACCAAGAGGATACCACGCTGGAGGCTATTTTTCAGTGAAAATTGGTGGCTATCTCCATAACCACTACCATATCATACACAAGCTGGGCTTGGCCCATACTCGACAATATGGCTGGCGAGAGACGAGCGAGCTGGCGGGTATGTTGCTATCAAGGTCTTGATTGCCGATAGCAACTGGCAGGAAAGCGATAGACTACACCAACTCAATTCTGATATCTCTTCTGGCAAGCATCTGGGAAAGGCCCTTATCCTTCGATCCTAGCTTGATTTGTGGTTAAAGGGCCCAGTGGCGGTGAACATTGCCTTGTCACTGTACCTGCGTGTATGAGTCTGTCGGATGCTAGAGGGGCGCCGTATGGTGAACTCTTCCAATTACCTGTAGCGCGGGCTATCGCTGCTCAACTTGTTCAAGTTTTTGTTGTTGGTTGTTGTTGCCTTTTTGCATTCTCGAGGGATTGTCCATGCTGGTATGCCGACATTGTACCATGTAGGCTCGGGTGTGCTAGAGATATATGTGGACAGACATCCACTTTGGCAACATCCTCCTTCGTCTCCCCAAAGCAATTGATGATTATTCCAAAGACCAATTCTATGTAAAATACAAGGAGCCATTTTACGAACCTATTGAGCGCCTTAACAACCAGCCTCTCCCTACCAGGGTTCTCACCTATGCCATCGTACCGGTATAGCTAGGGAAAACTAGCGAATCCATTACCCACCCCGAAGCCAACATACTCCTCACTGATTTCGGCGAATCATTTAAGCTAACGACTACTTTACGGCACTACTCAGACACACCACTCCTCTCGGCTCCCAGTATCTGGAGTCTTGCCTGCTCAACCCAGAGCATCATTGGCGCCAAACCAGTCTTTGAACAATATGCCTTTCCAGGAAACTGGATGATAAGCGAGTAGGTCACTGCTCTGGGTAAGCTACCGCCCGAATGGTGGAAGAAATGGGATGCGCGTTCGCAGTGGTTGGATAAACCATCAAGGTCCAGCCAGTGCATGGACCGAGTGTTTTGAGAGTTGTATACAGAAGCCGCATCGGTGGGACAAAATGGAGGTAAGCGACAAGGAGAGATACTTTTGATGGCGATGTTACGGGCGAAGCTTGTCTTTCGTCATGAGGAGCGGTTAACTGTTGAGGAAGTAATGAATGAGAGATGGGTGGGACATTGGGGCGCCCTGGGGCTAGGAAGTAGTAGTAGATCTCAAATGATTGTCCGGTAGTTCTCAGAAATGATGTTCAATGATATACAGCCTTGTCCGGGGGTCTACTCCGTATAGATCAACCGACCGGAGAGCCCGGAGTATCGAGATCTCTCGTCGCGAAGCCATCTTAGACAATAATGTATTTGAATTCCAATTTTTCCACGGATTACTCTTAACAGCCACAATACCCCTGGTACATGTCACTCCAGTTGGCCGTTTCTGTCACTTGGCGGTGGGTCTGCGCCACGCGGTGTTCTGGGGAACTGAACAGGAGGCATCCAGTTTCCGTCCTCACTTCCTTCAACTGTTCAACTATCATCCTTCTTTTCTAAATCCCCGTCTCTCTAAATATCTGGATTATCGCTCGCTCGAGCATGGTCGCCCAGACTGTCACTCCTTTTCTCTCGATCAGATCATGATCCCGTCTAGTTCAGCGTCCGTGACTCTGTCCAGCTTCCTTTGCTGCTCCCCGGAGCCCCCGACTTCCGTCCACCATGGGCGATAAGAAATTCAATTACCAAGCTCTCCCCATTCCTTCCTACGACGAGGCTATTGGAAACCGCCCCGGATCTTCACGATTACACCCGGATCGCAACGAGGCTAGCGACGATACCGAACGAGAAGGCCTATTGCAACAGCACGACAATAACAATGACGATGCAAACGTAACCCGGGATAACAATGGGAATCCCTCACATCCTCAATCGTTCCCGCGTGGATACCACCCGCCCACCGTCGAATCCGCCCGCAACAGTTTGGATGATCTCGACTCCGCCGCTTCGGGTTCCGATAGGGGTTCGTTGGAGGAACTACAGCGGGAATTGGATCAGATGGATGTAGAAGATGGTGGGCAACAATCATATTCGCCACAGCGAGCGTCGCGGTTACGGAATCGATTTGCGAAGCCGTTTAGTACCTTGACGCGAAAGCTCTCTGCGATCCATCTCCCTTTGCGCCGGCTATTACCGAACTTCCGCTGGACAGTCAATCTCAATGAGGCGAGGACGAGGTTTCAGGGCCAGGGATGTATTGTCATGTTACGGTTATTTGGGCTGTTGCTGGTGGTTTCTATGGTCTACATCTTTTTCATTTCCGACATCTTCAGCATGAATACGCGATTTATCATTGGCCAGTCGTTCAGCTCATCATCGATTGAAAACTTCATCCAGGGCCAAGTCAACGAAACCAAAATCGCCGAGAATCTGAGAAAGATGACAAATTATCCGCATATGGCCGGCACAGAAGGAAGCTTCGTGCTGGCAGAGTGGATCGAGCAGGAGTTCCGCAGCGCAGGTTTCGATGAGGTCGAGAGGGAAGAATTCCAGGTCTATCTGAACTACCCCCAGGAGGATGGTCGCCGGGTGGCCATTGTCGACCCACCCGATCTGTTTTGGGAAGCGACGCTTGAAGAAGACGATCGCGAGGTCCCCGTGTTTCATGGGCATTCCAAGAGCGGAAACGTGACAGGCCACCTTATTTACGCAAACTACGGATCGCGCGAAGACTTCAAGCTGCTCGCTGACCAGGGCGTCTCAGTGGAAGGCTCTATTGCACTGGTTCGCTACTACGGTTCCGAGACGGACAGGGCGCTGAAGGTCAAAGCGGCGGAACTTGCCGGTGCAGCTGGCTGTATCATTTACTCTGATCCGTCGGAAGATGGGTTCATTCGAGGTCCTGCCTATCCTAACGGACGGTTCATGCCGGCCGACGGAGTGCAGAGAGGCGCCGTAAGTTTGATGTCATGGGTGGTAGGTGATGTACTCACGCCCGGATTTCCCTCACTTGCTGGGGAGAAAGGAAGGCTCAAGCCAGAAGAGAGTCCTGGGTTGGTTGCTATTCCAAGTATTCCTATCGCTTCACGTGATGCGCAACGACTATTGCAAGTACTCAAGGGCCACGGCTCCAAGGTACCACCCAAATGGGTTGGCGGAGTCCCTGATGTACCGCAGTGGTGGACGGGTGACAAGAATTCGCCCCGCATAAACCTGATGAACATGCAGGATGAAGTAGAAAAGCAACCGATCTACAACGTTATCGGGAGAATTACCGGCGTTGAACAGCCCAAGAAGAAAATCATCGTTGGCAACCACCGGGACTCTTGGTGCTTAGGTAGCTCCGACCCGGGCAGTGGCACAGCGGTAATGCTCGAAGTTGTTCGTGTCTTTGGAGAACTGCTTAGCTTTGGCTGGCGTCCGCTGCGAACGATTGAATTCGCCAGCTGGGACGGAGAAGAATATAACCTCATCGGCTCGACAGAACATGTCGAAAAAGATATCAAAGAAATCCGCGAAAACGCATTCGCCTATCTTAACGTCGACACAGGCGTGAGCGGTTCAGATTTCCACGCTTCTGCCTCACCCGTCTTCCAGCGCGTAATGCTGCAAATCCTTAACCGCATCTCAGACCCCTTCACCAACAAGACCCTGAAAGAAATCTGGGAAGAAAAGAAAAAGAAACTGGCCGGCCTGGGCGCAGGAAGCGACTACGTAGCCTTCCAGGACCTAGCCGGAACATCCAGTATCGACTTCGGTTTTACCGGCGAGAAATATCCGTACCACAGCTGCTACGAGAACTTTGATTGGATGGAACGATTTGGAGACCCAGGTTTCCAATACCACAAGGCCCTGGGCCAGTTCTGGGGATTACTGCTGGTTCAACTTGCGGATAGCCGTGTCTTGCCATTCGATCTGGAAGCGTACGGCAACAACCTCAAAGAATATGTCACAGGGCTGGAAGAATACGCTAGATCAAAGGAGGTCCCTATTGCCAACGATGGCAACACTGCCCGCGACGCAACAGTAAACCTCCAGCCATTGTACGATGCAGCCTCGAAACTCCAACAAGACTCAAAGCAATTCCAGCAATGGTCCGACGCATGGCACGACGCCGTCTGGGGCTCAGGCGGATACGAGAACAACGTCCTGGGAATCCAACGAATGGTGCATAACGCCCGTATGGCAACGTTTGAAAGTAATCTCCTTGATCTCAGAGAGGGTGGTGGAGTAAGTTCTTTTTCCCTGCCCTAAACATCACCTTGGTCCGAGAACTGTTCTAACAAATACAGGTACCCAACCGCACACAATTCAAACACGTTCTCTTCGGACCTCAGTTGTGGTCTGGGTACGATGAAGCATATTTCCCGGCTATACGCGATGTCATTGACAACACGCGCAACTGGACACAGACCCAGGAGTGGGTTGATCGGATCGCCGGTATCGTTGTTAATGCGAGCGATAGCCTGTTCCATAAATCATAACCTCGACCTTTTTTCTCACTGAATCAATCGTTTTCTCCGCCATTTTTTTTTTTTTTTTTTTTTTTTTTTTTTTTTTTTTTTTTTTTCTCCTTTCCTTGCCTCCTATCCGAAATATATCTGATTCTTTTCCCTTTCAACTCAAATCCGACCTGTATAAAGACTTCTCCACCTTACGCTCCTATCTCATTTCTCTTTCGTGCCATGAAACTTGCATCATCTTCACCTTTCTTGTACACCCTAATTTGGTCTACATTTGGTCTACATTTGGTCTGGTGTCTGGAATTCTTTAGCTTGCGCTTACACTATGATCTCTATTTTTTCCATCTTGTCATTTTTCATTATTTTCATTGTTCTATGGATTACAGTACGTGATTCATTTTCTGGTTGTGATTTATATTCGACTAGACTTGATTTGACTTGACCTAGTTTTATCGGCATGTAACAGTGGCATGTAATATAGCCTGGTATCATGGTTTCTCGATTCCATATCTGTATTGCTTTTAGTCCTATAGAGTTGCTAGCTGCATTACATCAATCATATATGAATTCTTCGAGATAGGTTTGGTCTTTTGTATCTGATTGAAGAGGGATAGGATAGCCCTGCTACTCAAACCTACGGATACGATGCTTCTCCAGTCACCGACGCAAGAAAAGAGTAAATAGCTCCGCACTATGCTATGCTTCGCTGGCGTACATGCTAAACCTGCTGACCTGAGATAGAAACTGAATATTCCAGAGGGAAAAAAGGAACAAATCTGAGAAATGCCACGCCTATAACCCCATGCCGATGACACCGATGATACATATCAAGTAGACATTATTATATACAGTAGTGTGGGAAATGTTGATAAGTAGAGTAGATGACCAATTCCCCTTTTTTAGAAAACGAATAACCTCCCGCGTGCCAGATGAGAAGGGAAAGTAAAGACAAGTTATTAAAAGGAAATATTCATGCAAGAAATGCTCCAAGTTTATCCGTGAACCCAAATCAAGAGCGCAATGTAAATGAACGAAACACAAATGTCGTGCAAGAGGTTCGCTGTTGGTAGCTCTGCTTATTTCTTGATATTTTCAACGCCTAGCATTGGAGTCTCGACCAACCGGTCGCAAGGAACGCCTTCATCTCTTCTGCGCGCAAAGAAACTATCGTATTCGGACACAATTAGGGCCCATTCTGCAAGTGCACGACCAACATATTTGCTAGCCACGAGCTTGTCATATGCAGCAGCCTTGGGGACTTGGTGCGGGACGATAGGATCCTTCGCAGGAGGTGGAGGGGGTTGTGCATGGTCGTCTGTAGGGGACGCGTCCTGATCGCCATCTTCTGTGTCGTCCTTTTCTTCCTTTTCAGCTTGCGGGACATCCTTCGATGCACCAAACTCAGATTGAGAGACTCTGGATTGGCGGAGTTGTTGTAGGTGGATTTGCGCAGCTGCTGGCAGAGAAGGAGGAAAAAGACGCCTGTTCTTTCCAGGCCAATAAGGTCGATCCATCCATTCCAGTGAGAACTTGAAAAAGAAAGACTGATGTACTGGCTTTGGTTGCGGAGGAGGCTCGCTCGAAGTCGGCTGAGATTGCGGATGACCATCCAAGCACTTGTCGGTGCTTAATGTGGTATCGGGAGCTTGAGTGCCCGTCTCGTCCGATTTATTACTAGCCTGAGTATCCGAAGACTTCGAGCTGGAAGAGGAACCGAACATAGCTTTCAAGAGGTTCCATTTCTTCTTGGGAGGCGGTGGTGGATCAGGAGAAGATTCCACAGTCGAAGAACTACTGCTGCTTTTCTTCGGCTTCACAGCAGGCTCCGATGCGGCAGGGGGTACAACGCGATCGAAAGAGACGAATAAGTTGGCCGGTGACAACTGATTGTCACAGCGAATAATGATGATCCGACGCCCGGGAGCCGGAGTGCAGGGTGCAGACGAGAGTGGAGGAACATGTTCCTCGGTAGCTTTCGTTTGAAAGGCCACATAATGTTCCCACATCCGATGCAGTTTGTTTGCCAATGCCTCATAAATGACCCTGTACGGGATAGTTCAGTGACTGCTGACTGCACACCTAAAATAGAAAAAAAGGGGGGACAAACTTACGAGTCGAGTGGCGAGGGTTCCTCGTTCAATCTGGCTATCCTCCAGCAGACCAGGCGATGGAAATATGAACGAATCATCGGACTCCAGTGGTTGAAATATTGGTAAAACCAATCGTCATGCAATAAGAAGCCCAGACAAAGGTCTGCTTTTCGCTCTTCAGATGAAACCCATGTATTCCACATGCTAAAGAGGAATGAGAACACTTTAACCTCAGTGAGAGAATTGTTACTCTGTATCATTTGTCGACACACATCCAGCCAGAATGGCCAATCAAGCAGTACCATCTCGACAGACTGCGAGTATTTGGTGATTATGGGAATGGCCTCCTCCATGAAGTCACACAGCGTGAAGCACGCATTATGATCATACAGAGATGTTCTTCGAGCAGCCACCTTCATTATCCCGCAGAAGGACTCGGCATACAACAATCGCGCATGATTCGGCTCGACAGACGATTCCGAGAGGAAATCCCGAAGAAGGATAATGAGACGGTTCTCTGCCATAGAGCGGTGACTGTTGGCACCACCTAAGGGGAGGGCCGAAACCGACGCATCGGCACCCTCTATGAAGTCGTCGAAAGTGATTGCGGCTGCTGTATGAGAATTGTCGGGAACCTGGGAAGCAAACTGCTTGTGCAGCGTGTCCTCCAGAACTACGAGTAACTGTGCATGGATTGGAAGTAAGCCTGGGGCCAGTATTCGCTTTCCCTTTTCAATCCCTCGTGGTATTGAATCCGCGTACAATATGTGTACAAATTTAACAAAGACGAAGAACAGATCCGTGTCGCGGCCGCACCATCGGGAGATCCAGGGACCGTGCCATGCGATATGGCTGGTGTTTAAAGGAGCATCGGGCTTTTGGCGGAGATACCGCACTAGGGAAGCATGGGAGTGGAAAGATAATGGCCGCAAGGCCGTGGGAAAGCTCAATGCCAGGTCCTGGGTAAGCAAGCGCGTGGTGCTACTTCTGTCTACACTCGACTCAGCAAAGATCCGTTGATAGATGCTGGCAGGTGTGTTCCATAAGCGGACCAGGATATCTGCCACACTTGGGCAGAAAAAGAAGGCATAGGCGCACGCCTTTCCACAGAACGCTACCAAGCTAGCGGGTGCATGTCTCATGGACATCCGTTCTACGACGAAGGCCATCTGGGACAACAGATTCTGGATGAATATGTTCCGGATGTTGTGGTGTATCGACTCAAGGAGGAAATCCGAACCGGATGATCGCTCAGAACTGTCCGATATGGAAGTCGAGGCATGCTGTAACGACTTTGACAGACTCTCGCTGGGATGGGATGATGGAAACGCGATCCTCCATTCCGGTCGGGTCATAATTCCCACCACAGCCTCCAGGTACACCGGCCGATCAGTACCAGAGATTGATTGGTTATGTCTGCCATTGAGCATCTCCAGTAAACCAGTCCACCATTTGTTGAGGATGTTTACTCGACGGTCCAGATCTTCGGCTCGCAGATTCTTACAGAAATGAAGTTGATGGCGGCTGAGAAACGGTATCAGGGAGGAACGAATGACGTTGGCTTTCAAGGCACTCGATTTGGATTGAAATCTAAACAAGACCATCTATTAGCCTATGGCCATGTCGATGAACAAGCCAGACAAAAGCAATCACTCACTTTTGATAATCTGCCTCTAGTCCGCGAAAGACGCCCCATAGGTCATCCTTCTTCCGTGGGGGATCCATGCTGGTGCCGGACAGGGCAGCCGCAGTGGCGGCCGCTCCCTTTGGCATTGGTGGCAGGACAGGGGTCGAGACATTGAGAGACGCTGAGAGCTTTTCCAAGGAGCTTTTGGCCCGCAACGAATTCACTGAAGAGCTGCTTGGCGAGTCCACGCTGTCGTTGCGACCATGTGTCACTACGGCCACCATTGGACGTCGTGGCCGCTTGCCTAGTAATGTCCGCTTGCGAGAGAGTGGTTGAGCGTCTGTATCGGTGTTGGAACCTTGATCTGAGCTTGTAGTCGATTGATCCTCTGTTGGCGAGGCGCGGGATTTGGATGATTTGGATGATTTGGTCGAAGATGGAGACGCTGGTCGAGACGGCGAGCCAGAGGCCCATGGTCTGCGTGCAAGGTTAACCAACCTTCCAGACACTGCACGGGTCTTGGAGGGCCGGGCCACGGGCTCTGGAGGCCTTGTCTCAGGCACTGTCATGAGCGTATCCTGCGAGTCATGCGTTGGTGCATGCTCCTGCTTTTGTTCGTCCATTGATCCTGACCTGCGCGGGCGACCCCCAGCTTTGTTTTGGGAGCGCAGGGAAGTGCGCCGCAGAATATCTTTGCCAGCGGCGACATCTTCTTTTGTCGGAGATGGGGGCCGGTAGGTAGAGGTCAAGTCTGAAAACGTCCTTCGCAATGGTGGTGAGACCAGGGTCTTAATGGCCTCGGGAAGATTCTGGTAACTAGCGGCATGAGATAAGACATTTTCCTCTTGGTTGCTCTGGCTCAACAAATCAGGAGAGGATGCCGACATGGTCGATCAATAACGACCACCGTGACTTCTAGCAGTTTGGCGCGAAGTGGTGGTAGGAAAGCGGAGGCGTATGTTCATGTCGGGCCCCCCGTCAAGGGGATTTAAGTGGACGTGTTGCGCCGCAGCTGAGTATTGGCAATGGAGAGACCAGCTCCTCCATGCACAATAATATCTGCAAGATGTCGAAGTTCAGCGCACGTAGAAGAATAGCAACAGCATTTGGAAAGAGAGTTCGGTGGTAAAGTGAGAGTGGGTATTCGAGGGCTGATGAAGTATGTGTTGGCGGAGCGGGCAGACAGACTGTACGAGAAAAGAAAGGTGTGTAATAATTAGGAAACTGAAAGGCAACCAAGCGCGCTACTCAGGAGCGTTTCCCAAGCAAAATCGCAAGAGAAAGAGAGAAAAGAAGTTAGGCTGGTGTCTCACTCCTTTGGGGGAATCGGGTCTGTCATTCGGAATGTACGGTACGGAGTATGCGGCTGGAAGGCGGCTGGAAGTAGAAAACTGGACGTATCAGTCAACAGACAATTCCGAAAGTAGAGATTCACGGAACTCAAGCTTAGCCAGTCACACCGCCGTAACTGACAGCAACTGACGGCAGCTGACAGGGAAAATAGAAGGAAGAGACTAGGCAGGGACGGAACTGGGGGCTTACCTTTTCCGGGAGGAGGCTCTGAATGAGTGGAGGGGGAAATATTAGGGGAGAGAAAAGGAGAGAGGGGTGGGGGGAGAGAATTAGGAGGAGATTAAAAGAGGATAATGGGGTTGGATATAATAGACAAGAGAAGAAGAGAGAGGAAAAGAAGAAAGACAAGCAAAAGAACAGAAGAGGAAATGCAGCAGAAAGAATTGAAGGTTCACGAAGCTCAGCAGAAGCCGCAGAGAAGCTGATCGTCTTATGGGGTGCGGAGTTCTCTGTGTGTATAGAGTACAGCGTAGACCCTTTTTTCTGTTTCTCTTCTTCTCAAATATGACCAAAGAACAAAGGAATAAAAGAGAACACAAAAATTCATCTATTTGCACTTATAAGAGAGATAACCAAGGTTGTTATTCTCTACTCCGTACCAACCCTTCTGGTGATATTTCTGTAGAATACCAGGGTCCTGGTATTTACCATACCGTCACAATCATTACCGCTGCCCTGGATCGGAAGGCCCTGCGAAGCTAAAGAGGCTGACCCGTGGATAAACTGAGATCCTGTGGTCATTTTGGACCTCGGAATTAAATACCTTTTTAGAGGTATTTCGAGCAGAGATTTTCTATACGAATACGCCGAAGCACTCTTTAGTTATTCGGCAGTGTACAAGTACAATAATAATAATAATGTCATATGATGATGTTGTATAGGTACAGTATCATACATTACGGTACAGACATGTAACAGCAACGGTTCCAGATTCACATATATATATAACCAAAAAAAAAAAAAAAATCAAACATAAATAGACACTGTTATTATTGATGCCGCAATAATAGAATGGCTCTGTCATGAGAGTAAGGTAATTGACCAATGCTAGCGCTTATGGCTTCCGATTCTATAATCGCGGTAGTTCTTTTCACTGAACTTGTCATTGCTGGAATACGAACAAGATTAAAGAAAAAGAGTTCTGGCTATGCCAAACTATGTATCCTGACTATGAAGTCCTCGAATGGACCTACCTTGACTATTGACGGCGATCATTCTCTGTTCCATCCATTCCTTGACCAAGTAAGGTCGAACCAGCATCATGCACAATTAATACTATGCACAGATGCACTTACATAAAACCACTAATGTCAGCACCATAAACCGTCAGATCAGTCATACCAGTGGTGAATTGGATTCTCAAGATTTCCGGAATGGACACTGGCCACATACATATACAGCCAGCCACTCTTTACCCCCCGGCATTCCAGTTGTTTCAAGGGAGATCTATTGAACTGTTCCTATGAGGGCTTTTGCGAATGCTACTATTCCGTACACCCGCGTACTACAGTGTTGACAGATATTCGCTGTCGAACTCCAGACTTTACCCAAGCACCATCTTGGACAGATCTCTCATTGAGATCATTCCTACGAAGTACAGAGTATAGTTTTTTCCTCAGCTGATTGTATAGATGCTTTATGGCGGTCTGGTGAGGAACGTTCTGGAGCTGTCACATTGAGCCATGGCCAGATAACGCAATTGCTGCTGCATTCCTCGGAATTCGACAACTCCCCTGCCTCGAGAGTTCAATCATTGGCCTTCCTTGGCATAATATATCTCTGCATGAGAGTATTCCGTACCTTGTACGTGCATAAGTAGAATACGAGCATGTCAGAGTTCCAGGTGCATTGTTCGGTGTTCCTTACCTGGAAGCGATTATGTGGTGGAATATTCATATAGTGCTGCCAGTACGGAGTACATACATAATTGGTTCTTTTCAATGTTAATTATGAAATAAGCAAACGACCTCTTGTCATCTCCCTTCGCCTTTCGATATCAATTGCTTCATCAATGTTCAAGCTCCATCCACCCAGGTCTCCATAGAAGACACAAGAGTATTCCATCCAAAGCAAGACATATTGAAAAACGAAATCAATTGTTCCGTAGGTTTAATTTACACAATTTCATTTAAGACATAATGGATGTTCATGGTTTATTCCCGTTATCCATTCGTCCTAAACGCTCTCTTTTGTCCGCGTCGAAAACGTAATAAACCTAGTGGGCAGGGGCCTCATCCTCCTCAGGCTCAACGAACCAGTGCTCCTCAACAGGGGCAGCCTCGCCGCTAGCGGCCTGGCCCTCGACCTCAACGTCCTGGCTCTCGTAGGCGGACAGCTCGCCGGCGAGGTTCGCCTCCTCGGGGGATTGGGGAGCCTTGGGAGCGGCGAACTTGTGGACGTGAGCCTCGGCGTCACCGGGCTTGACGGGGGTGGGCTTGTAGGCCTTCAACTCGCGAAGGTAGAGCTCCTGAACGGGGTCCGCTGCAGTAAATGTTAATGCCTCCGGTGTCGGAAAGAACGAATGAGGTTCGATATGAGAATTGGGAAAAGAGCTCAATGTCTGTAATCGAACTAGAATAGGGTGACCTACCCCGACGGACAGCGGAGTTCATGAAGCTGCGGCGAGCGACAGAAACCTGTTGCCGAGAGGCGCGGGAGAAGAGGGAGCGCTGTACCACCACTACCGTCAGCAATCCGTTTGGTCGCATTGATATATTCACTAACGGGTAGCAGGGAACTTACCGAGGCTCTGAGAGTCTGAGACATCATTGTGGGCAGACTGGTGGTTGGAACGAAGAGACACACTGCTGAGGGTGGGAAAGATGAAGTTCCGTCCATCCACCGACGAGGTTCAACTCTTCGGGAGGCTTCGGCTTGGCACTGCCCGCCGATGACTCAGCACTGCGGCTCTGCTACCTCGTCCGAAACAGTTTCGCCTTCTCTTCTCTTCTTCTCTCCACCCCCGAAATACCAAACGCCTCCCCCATCGAAAGGAAACAACCTCAACGCTGTTACCTCGAGTTTACCCCGTTCTATCAATTTAGGCGGCTTCATTCGCTACGAGGACTCAGCGACTCCGATATCGCTCTCACCCGATATCCCTCGGTGTCGCCATAGGTTTTGCGTCAGGCTTTACTCGACTTCTGCTCTCTTTCGTGAGATCGACGATCGCGATCTATTACGAGACCTTGACTGGTTTGCTGCGGTTGGACGAGTTTAATCCTGGCCTGGGATTTTTCTGGGGGCTTGATTTGGGAAAAGGTGCTTTACTCAGGGGCCTGTTCGCAGAACTAGGACCCTATCCGTACTGGAAAGGTAAAGCATCAGTTGACTGGGTTCTTTGAGAGTTCATGAGGGATTTTTTTTGCTAGCCATGGCATATTTCTCTTTTAACATGGATTTATAGCCTGGGAGCAGTCTGGCTAACAGAATCATGAGGCACAGTGTCACAGAGACGTGACTTTATTGTCTTCTCTTAGGTCGAATACACTACCACCGTCTTTCTGCTGCGAGGACGAACAGGTTAAGGGAATCGAATTCTGGAGGTACAGTTTCCGAAATAATCGAAAATGGCTGCTGTTTCCGCCGCCGCCGCCGCCGCGCAGCAAGACCCCAATCAATGGAAGAAGAACCTTTCGGCCCATGTAGTCTGTCCCGAATGCAAGGAAATGCCGCCAAACCTGGAGTTTCCTGATTCCCACGAGACGGTTTGCGGTTCCTGCGGGCTGGTGCTCTCGGATCGAGAGGTTGACATGCACTCAGAATGGCGTACATTCTCCAATGATGATCAGAACAACGACGACCCTTCTCGTGTCGGAGACGCCACGAATCCGTTGTTGAACGGTGATCAGCTGGAAACACAAATCGCAAGTGGAGGTTCTGGCAAGATCCGCGATTTGTATCGAGCTCAGAACAAACAGTCGAGTGAGAAGGCGAACAAGGCCCTTCTCGCAGCGTACAAGGAGATTGGTGCACTATGCGACGGTTTCAACATTCAAAAGAATGTAGCCGATACGGCCAAATACTTGTTCAAGGTCGTTGATGATGCTAAGGCCTTCAAGGGCAAGTCGCAGGATGTGATTATTGCTGGATGCATTTTCATTGCCTGCCGCCAATGCAAGGTTCCTCGTACCTTCACAGAGATTTTCGCGGTTACAAAGGTGACGAGAAAAGAGATTGGGCGTATCTACAAGGCTCTCGAGAAGTTCTTCACAAATCAGAACCTCGAACGGATCAACACTGTCGTGTCGAACGGTGGTGTCCCAGACCCCAACGATACCTACACTGCTACCACCTCTACCAAACCCAGTGATCTCTGCAATCGTTTCTGTAACTTGCTCGATCTTCCGTTCCAGGTTACAAGTGTGTCCTCTTCGCTCTCCGACCGCGTCACTACGATGGGTGATTTGGCCGGCCGATCTCCTCTGTCTATTGTGGCAGCGTGCATCTACATGGCTTCCTACTTGATGGGACATGGCAAGTCTGCCAAGGAAATCTCCCAAGTGGCACACGTTAGTGATGGAACCATCCGCGGTGCCTATAAGCAGCTCTACGCTGAGAGAGAGCGTCTTGTTGATCCGGACTGGGTCAAGGAAGGCAAGGGTGACTTGAAGAACCTTCCTGCCAGCTAAGGCGTAACATTTTCTCTCTTCCTCTCCCAGAATGCCGGCTCGCGTGCGTGCGTTTCTACGTTCGTCGTCAGGCGATTTTTCAAACCGCCTTATAAAAACAATGAAAATATAACACCATGATATTGTCGTTTGGAATGCTACCATGCCGTTGCAGCTTCCACCCCCGTCCATGGAAAATCCATACGCCTTTGGCTTTTCCTCCCTTTGCATAAAATCTGCTAAGTGACCAACAGTTTTCTCGCATCTGCACAGCGCCATTCAAATTGATTGTTATTCCGATACTATATTTATTACCCATCATACCCATTTTCTAGCTAACTGAACGAGTCGCTAAGTCCATTGTTTTGCAATAGAAAAGAAAAACCAGAAAGAAGAAAGAAGAAAGAAGACAAGACAAAAGAAAATGAAGAAAAAAAAAAAACACGACATTGGCTGATTCATTGCAGATTTTTCTAAAGTAGCTTCTTGCATTTTTTGATACACCGTCTGGCTCAGACACGTTTAGAATTGGTTTGATATTGTGTTTTACTTTTGAGCTATAATAATATAAAAAAAATAAAATAAAATGTATTGGATCCACTAGGAGTGGAAGAGTCGTTTATTTTGACACTAAGAATGCTATGAAGAAGACACAAAACTCCAACAGGACTTACTGGATCTGACCAATCGCATACAACAGGATACATACAAATCGAAAAAAATAAATAAAAGCACTCCGGACTGCTAGAAATGAATGACATGATTCCCCTCACTGGTCTATCTGGATGTCACCGTCTGACTCTCTTTTGCCATCGGCAGATGCAGCCATACTCTCAACAGTTTTCTCCAACTTCAACTCAGGGCTTGCGTCACTTGGCTTGTTGGTCTCCCGAGGCTCAATGATTTTAGGATCAAAGGCTGGAATCTCAGCGTTTGGGGTATCAGTGATCGGAGACGTGGTTGGTGATTTGGCTGTGGTTGGGATTTCGGGTTCAGCCAGAGGTGATTCTTCCTCTTCTTGCTTGGTTACAGGCTCAACGACCGGTTCTGGCTTCTTCTCGAGTCTGGCTTCGGGTGTCTTTGTCGGTTCAGGAGACGGTACCAGATCGGTTGGTTCACCAGCGACATTTTTAGATAGCTCAGGGGCCATTGGAGGAATCTCCGGCTTGAGTGACTCCGGTTTTGGCTCTTCTGACTGGGTTGTCACCGCCTGTAATGGTTCTGGGGATGGCTTTGGCTCCGGCTCCGGCTTCTTGCTAACATCCTGCCCACTCACGACCAACTGACCACCTTCATTGATCTGCCAAATGTTCCATACATCCGCAATCTTGACCTCTGGAGCAGCAGGGGGCTTCGCACCCACAGTTTTGGTTGTCGTTGTGGCTGTGGTAGGAAGAGTAGCCGCAGGGGCGGGCTTCCTCCGTGCCGGACCACGAGCTCTGCCTTTACGAGCGTCTTGGAGCGGCTTCTTTTCTGCTGGTTCCTCTTCCTTCTTCTTCTCTTGTGGCTTCGGGGGACCGCCCTGCAGACGTGAGTTAAGATCCGTCAAGAAGCCAGCCTTCAGTGCGGCGATCTTGCTGCCACCAGGACGGGCTGGGACCGGCGGCTTCGGTTTGGCTGTGGCATCCTTGGGCTCCTCTTTCTTTGGTTCTTCAGGACTCTTCTTAGCTGGGCGGGTCGGGATTTGTGGTTTTGGTCGACCGGGTATGCTTGGTGGCTGTCGCTTTTCAGTAGGCGAAGTTCCTGGCTTGGTAGAGGGATCCACCGCAGGAGGAGTTAATTGCGGGCGCCTCGCAGGTCGAGCAGGGATGCTTGGCTTTTTAGGCACATCCGGGCTAGTTAACCCCTCTTTTGGGTTCTCCTTGGGAGCTTCCTGAGGCACCTCGCGGGGAGCTTCTTCGGAAGCTTTCACGGTCGTCACCAACTGTTGGCTGTCAGGAGCATCTTCCCATACGTCTTTGCTGGGAAACCTCTGCTTGGAGAGATCTGGGCGTTTCGTATCGTTCTCCTTGTGCTCTTCCGACTCGAGGATATGCGTAGCAACTTCATGAGGATCAACGGAGGCTGCCTGGCTTCTACGAATAGATTCCTGCTCTGGTGTTTCGAATGACTCAAGTTTTTGTGTGTCTGGCGTCGTGACAGTGGCGTGTAATTGCAAGCTGTTGGGCGAATCCTCCCAGATATCCTGGCTCGGGAACCTATGCTTGAGCTCGGGTCGTTGCTTGAATCGTTCCGCGGTCGACACGGGTTTCTTTTCCATGTTTTTGTCTTCTGGGAATAATGGCTCATATTCTGCGACATCCTCCAAAGGCGTATGAGGGTCTTCCCGCTCTGAGCCACGCGAGGTCCAACGTGCCAACGCGGGCCTACCGTGATTACTGGTGGATCTGCTGTTGGAACGACTGTGGCCAGTGCTAGGAGTTTGATTCCGGAACTCATCGAAGCTATCGCCCCTCTCAAGAGTAGGGGATACTGCCGGATGCTGGAACGCTGATTCTGGGCGTACTTCATCGGCTGCCAGAATGGGCTCTTCTTCCTCATGTTCATCATCACCTGGTTTAGCCTGTTCCTCAGGCGCGGGAGTTGGTGCAAAGCCATCGGGGTGATGACTATGGTGATAGGGCTCGTCGACGTGGATCACGCCCGAATCATGCGTAGTTTCTTGCTTGCTCTCTTTCTCGGTGGTGGGATGGCTCATCTTCCGCAAGGGTGACTCAACCGCAGGACGCGCACTGCGATCAGGTGCCGGAGATGCCATGCGCTGAGTGTATTCGTCCGAAGCCATATAGCCGACTTCTTCTTTTGGAGTACCTGTTACGGCAGGAGAGGTTCCTTTGAACCCGTTAGCTTTATCTTTAAAACCAAGAGAAGATGTAGGTACTCACCCAATCCCGATCCAGTCACGGCTGAGCCACGAACAATCTTGTTCAGGTCATCACTGCTCAAGGCCCAATCCGGCTTGGGAGTACCACCCGGTGCATGTTGATTCTGTTCTTCTTTGGCGTACTCATCAGGGTGTTTTTGATACCAAGCTTTCTCAAACTTGTCATTATTATGCACGCCGTGACCATGGAGACCATAGCTACCCGGGGGCAGAGAAGCTTCACGGCTACTGCGAACACGGTGTTGACTACGCCCAGGGCGCTGCCCATGTTCCAGATGATGAGGCGCAGGAGATGGAGCTTGCACATCACCCGCGTTGGGATACATTGGGACTCTCTGTCCTATCTCTGGGATCCCATGCTCTTCATTATAACGGTCTGCAGAGGCAGTGGAAGATTCTTCTCGCGAACTAATCGTTCTGGAGTGAAGCGGGCGGCCGGAACGCTCATGTTGCTCCTCTGATCCTGGAGTTTCCGCACCAATGCCAGCCGCAGCCGCCTGGCGAGAATCCGTCCTGGTGACAGCCTGTACCTTTGCAGTGGCACTGGACGTGGGCAAAGACGGCTTCGGCGCATGAAGCTTGAGTTCGCTGCCGACATTTCGAGTCTCGGGGTCCTCCGCAGGCTTTTCAACACTCAAGTCTTCGTATTCTATGCCTTCCTCACCTAGAGATGGTATTGTTACACTGGCAGGCCGTGGCACCTGGTCGTTTGAGGTCGTTCGGCTTAGACCCGAGCTGCCGGGCTTCTCGTTCAAAGGAGACGGGGCGTAATTCTGGCGTAGCGGGGACATAGAACGTTCTATAAGCTTATTCGGGCGAGGAGGGATCTTTGGACCGTCTAGTACCGACGTGGGTGGTGGGCCCTGCTGTAGTTGCTGCTGCTGAGGCGTGCGTGACGGCCGCGGGGGAATAGCCGGAGGTTGTGTCGACATGATTGACTGGTAAAACGTGTGAAACTACTTCTGAAAGGGAAGAACTGGTAAGGAAGTTAGTGACAAAGTTGGGAGAACTCAAGCAGCAATGCAATTGAGGCAGTTGGGGCTTCTCGGAGGGACGGCTGGCCAACACGACACCACGTTGCTGATCAGGAATCTGCCTGCAACTCTCAACCAAGGCCCAATTGGAAGAGATAGATATCCAATTGACTCCCAAGTCCCTGATAAGGCCTGGAGAGTAGCGACTCCACTATGAGGAAAGCAGGACCCGGGCAGCAACAGGAGGGCTGCTACTCCGCGTAGACACCATAACAACAATGGCTCACTCAAACCCTCTAAGATAAGAAAGTTGCAGCGCTTCCAATAATTCTGGAAACATAGGAGCATGGAATACAGATAAACATAACCAATTTACTTACCCGATGGATCGAAACGAGTCTCTTTGTCTCCGAAGACAACGATAGGCGGTGTTGCAACTCCAAAGCGTCTAAAACGTGAGCAATCCAATTCGACAGAACAGTAGACAAGAGAGATTGCCAGGGGCAGAAAAACAGACATTAAAGCACCACGAATAAAGCAAAAAACAACGGAACAGAAAGAGTGATGGTGTGGTATTATCAACAAGAGGGGAAGAAGGAGGGGAGAGGAACAAGTAGACGGTGACGATGCCAGCAGATGATGTATACGGTACCGCCCGTTACTTACGGGACCACCCCATCGATGTAATACCGATACCAGAGTTGCAACCGGGGCCAATAGGAACTTCACTTAAATGCAGTGTGGGACATGATCTGTTGTATTGTGTTTACGTCGTTGGGGATCTATGCGTATTACGATCACCAGCATCCTTCCTCGACTACTCCTCTGGGGCCTATTGAATTTTGTGATAGGATAGAAGAGATGTATAATTGTAGCCCTACGGAGTATACTGCCAATATTTTGCTTGTTCTGTATTAGTGTCTCGGCTGCATGTGTTCTTGTATGAAGAAGCCAGACATATCTTCGTACATTCGAGGCATTTCTTGTCCCTATAAGTCTCTGGCACGAGCAAATGACAATATAGCAGATTGTCTACAGTCCACAGAGAATCCATGTCTTCGCTATAGATAAGAAGAGGGGATAAGTCTGGATGCTGCACCAACAGACATATCTGATGTATGGATACTCGGGCGCTTACATACATCTGCAAGTTGAGTAAAGGTCTGGATTTACATGGTTTTTTCCTTGGTGGAGTGGTCTAGATGACGAGGGCCAGCCTCGTGGAGGCTATAAATCAAAACTCCATTCCTGAGAATCACGCTATAATAAGCTAATACAGCAGTAACACTATAAATACATGAGTCCATCCACTGACGTAGTAAAGAACAGCAGATCCGAGTTCGTAATCGTCGAGCATAAATGCGAAGTAGAAACTTGCATCCTCTTCTTTACTCCGTTTCCTGCACTTTTGATCGTCCCTGTCAGTTCATTCCGGCATCGAGCCCGGGCTGACAAAAAGGAATTCGATCGCCCATCAAACAGGAACCTAGCATACCTAGAGAAAGAAAAAGAAAAAAGTAAAAAGCAAAAGCAAGTCTCCCCAGTTATTCCTCCATACTAGACAATCATCTGCGCGAGTCCTTGTCCACCCAAGGTTTTGCTACTGGTAAACTCTTGACTCTTCAGACCAGCAAGCGCGTAGAAGAGACCTGCTAAAAGGAGAACGACGGCGGCCGCGATCAGACTGGATGCGCCAGATACAAGACTAATCCACTGTATGGCACTCAAAATGGCGTACATCGAAGCGCGCATCCAGTTTGTCGTGAAGCGTCGGATAAATTCGTCGAATTTGGGGGATGTAGGGCATATTCTTAGGAGGAAAGGGACTTCGACGAATATGAGAACAAGACCGGAAACACTGTACGCGCGTGGGCACATTAGCTTTTTAAATTTTCAGACAAGACAAACGAAGAGCTTTGACTTACATAGCAAGGACACTGAAGATAATCCGAATCGCGTTGAACGAGAAGATGCTAGCGATGCCAGTCGCGAGGCACAGGATGATGGCTAACACACCGGTCCTAAATGTCCGAACAAGTTAGCATCGCTTATAATATTGAGACCAGACTTGAATTAAAGTGATCGTTGCCAGATCCCTTGAGCACCTGCATGGAAACCGCTGGGTAACCTCGATCGGCAAGGGCCAAGTCGCGCATCCGAAATCCAGGCAACCACCATTGATTCAATTGAAGAGTTTCGACGACGCGCAGGTTTCAAAAGGTAGAAAAGAGAAGCGAGAGGGAATGCAGAATACTGACCATTGTCCATAGATACCTAAATAACGTAACTGTTAGCATCATACTCGCGGCAGGTGGACAAGGCGCAAGGCGATCTTACTGAAGTTTCTCGAACGGAACTCCTCCCTGAACGTCATTTTGCAAGTGCGATTTAGTCAGGAATTGAGTGAGAACTGAGTATAAAGTGTTCCTCTATAGCGATGAGGTTAAATCTGCGAAAAGTGAAAAAGTTGCTTTGATATGATGATGTTTGTTTCAGCAAAAGTGGATTGACTGTTTAGGAAATGGCGCCAGGTGTCGTCGATCCGTCGACCGCCCTGGCAGAATCCCCCGTTCCAGACACTCGCCGATTCATTTCTATTGATATCCACCCGATATCTTTGATTGACAGACAATCAGGGGTTTGGTTAATAGCAGGGATTTATACCTGACCAAGGCACAATTATACAACACTATTCAACATGGAGTCGCCAGGGCCTAAGCATCCCCGCAATCTCTCCAGATGTAAGATCCCGCATTGAGAGCTACATACATGAGCTTGCTGGATGCTAATGAATACAGCATCACGGCCGCGTAGCTCGACTAGAGGCCCTCTCGCAGGACCAGATGAGTAAGTAGCATCATGCTCCGGGCAATAAGAGACATGCTCATAGTCCAGTCCATTGGCCGACGAAACACTAGAAGCAGATACCTCGGAATTAAAGACAGCAAACATTGGTGAATTGACTGGGGAATCGTTCTATGAGTTAGATCCTCTAGCACCGAATGATCTACCAGAAGCATTAACGAAAGACGTATCGTTCCTCCTTCGATATGACATCTATCATTCCCTTTCACAAGTCGACATTCCACCTGCACTGCGCTCAGAATTTGTCGGCCTGACACCGGATCAACCATTGACCACGACATTAAGCACCGTTGAGAGACTACTAGCCGAAGGCCACTTCATATTAGCCGCGTATCTCTGCGGGTCGATATTAACGTCATCCCTGGTTTCGCCTACAGATATCAGGCTGGTATTTGGCCTCTTCTATACACGACTAGCATGTCTAGAGCTATCTGGCCATGCAATCATCGCAGCCCAAGAATCCAAAGCCCTCGAAGACCTCACCTCTACATTCTACTATGTGGATCTCAACCACGACGCAATATCCGATGTTACCCCCGACCAAAATAATCCCAAACACCTCCGCCATATAGTTCCATGGCCATTGCGCGTCCTTGCCGTTCGACTCCAGAGCATCGGATTTGGTGACTCACGGAGAAGTATTGGCGGTCTATACGAACTCGGGTTGGAAGCATGGAGGGAAATAATGCAGCCAGAGCTAAGTCGGGACGAAAAGGTGATATGGAAGGAGAGGCTAGCGGATCTGGGTGTCCGAAGTGTGAATGCGCTCGTTGAGATGGGTGACTATGATTCTGCTAAGCGGTCACTTCATAAATTGCGCACGTCTGGAAAGGCGAATGATGGGAATAGATCAAGGAAAGTGCTCTTGTTCCTTGCGATGGGTGATCTGGATGGTGCGGAGGAGGTCTTTAGCGAGTCGGATGAAAACGAGAAGGCTTTGTTCAAGCCGCTTCTTAGCATGGCGGAGGGCAACTACAAAGATTCTCTGGTTGAATGGCGGGCGTTGCTAGAGAGTCAACCCAAGAGACCTGACGAGGCGATTATCAATCAGAACCTGGCGGTGTGTTTATTGTATACAGGGCAATTGAACGAGGTATGTTGACTTTGCCCTAGGGGGTGGATACGACTGACATTTCTAGTCCCGGACACTATTCGAATCATTAGTTTCCGCGAACCACTCTTTCAGCAGCTTGGTATTCAACATGTCGACCGTCTACGAACTTTGTTCTGATAAATCAGGACAAATGAAAGCAGGGCTTGTAGAGACTGTTGCTCGACAACCCATTTCAGGACACACCAACTTGGATCGATCTAATGCTGATTTCAAATTGTGATGTCTCGAATTGAGAAATGTATTCTATGCTTAGCTGTGCGGTCTTGACGATGACATGAATATAATGAATTGACGCTATAATCATGAATGCTACAAATAGACTTCCCTAAACACCATCCCTAACGCCTCGTATGCAATACCCCAACAAAATCAAGGCTTCGCACTCTCCGTGATCGGGTCGAGCTTCTTCTCAGGCTTCCGCTTCGGCCTCTTAATGATAATCTTCTCCCCCTCCTTCTCCCAACCAATCTTCTCGGTCTCAACCAGCCTCTCCCACGTCCAACCATTCTCCCCCGTACACCCTTCCAGAACCCAACTAGCCTCGACGTTGATATACGCACTCCCCACAGCCTTCAGCGCCTGCCTCCTAACCCGATCCCCAGCCCAATTGATCACATTCCGCATATAAGAATCTACCCCGTTCCGAACCTTCCAGAACACGAACCAATTATCTTGTAACAGAGCTGATAGAAGACGGTCAACGGTTTTTGACTGGAACTCGTAGCGTCTCCGTGCGTGGGCCCGCAACTCAAACGCAGCGATCATGTTATCCTCACGACAGGCGTAGTCCAAAATGAGATAGGTGATAAACTCCCTCAATTCAGACTCGGGCAGCGGATACGACGACCTGTGTAGTGTGTCTATTAGATAGTGGAGGGAAGGAACGTATGAGGGCGGGTGCTGAGCGAGGATGGCGACACGGACAGAGAACACATAGACCCTCTGCGAAAAGTCCACGGGCGTGCGGGAGTCGGAGGATATCACCGCCTCTCGAAGTTTGCGGAGGGCGAGCAAAAGATTCGACAATTCAGTAGCTGCTGATGGACCAGGACTGGGAGCATTTGGTCCTTTTGTGGTGGTGGCAGGACGACTTGAGATGGGCGGGTTCCTGGTTGCGTCGGAGGAGGGACCGGTGGGGAGGGAAGCCATTGCGGCGTCTAGGTCTTTGTCATAGTGGGCGCAGAAGGATAGGTATCGCTCAACGATCTTGTCAAAGTATTCCTGTTGTAGCTTATGATCAAGGAGTCTTCATGTTCTTCCCGGTCAGCTTACTGCCCTGCAGTACAGAGGATAGACATGCGGGGCATACTTGTGATCGCCTTTGGACACAAACCCCACGGATTCCAATGGATCTGTGCGAACTGGTTTCAAACGGTTTCCGGCCTTCTTCCCCATAGCCTTGGCCTTACCAGCCATCATGATGGATATCTATAACAAAACCGTTGGGAATGAAGATAATGATGGAGACGGAGTGGTGCTCGGAGGAAACATCGGGATCGACAACCGCATGTTTGACGTCGCGTGTTTGCCCTGTTTGCATAATCTATACACTATACCGAGGTTCCCAACGCCCAACACTTTGTTGCAATTCATTTTCAACTCTTATATTCTCATCTGCTGGTAATTTTGAATTTCATCGACCAGGAACATTTACCCGGCACAATGCCCCGCCAACGCAAACAAAACACCACCCAACCAACCGCCATCGCCGCGGAAGTCCTCTCACGACCCCCCAAAGCCCTCAAAAAGCTGCTTCACTGGAACGACCTCCCAAGCTGGCAACGCGACAACCACCACATCCACACAGGTTACCGACCAGCCTCCTTCTCCTTCCTAATCTCCTTTCAGTCGCTCACCTACTTGCACAACGAGACCGTCAACATATACACCCACCTCCTTCCAGCATTCATAACAATCCCATCCGCAATCGTCCTGCACAATGCCATCGCCTTGCGGTATGAAACAGCAACGCAAGCTGATATAATTGCGTTTAGCTTTTTCTTTGCAGGTGCCGCAGCATGTCTGGGCATGTCAGCGACATACCATACGATATCAAACCACTCTCCGCTCATCGCGCGCATCGGAAACACATTTGATTACATCGGTATCGTGGGATTAATCGTCGGCTCTTTTGTCCCCAGTATATATTACGGCTTCTATTGCGATTCAGGCCTGCAGAAATTCTACTGGACTATGATCTGCACAATCGGGCTGGGCTGCATCATCGTCTCGATCTTCCCACAATTCCGCACGCCGAAGTGGCGGCCTTTCCGCGCATCCATGTTCGTGGGGATGGGGTTGTCGGCTGTATTTCCCGTCCTGCACGGATTGCAACTATTTGGGTTGGAGATGATGAACAAGCAGATTGGACTTGTGTGGCTGGTGATGCAGGGAGGATTGTATATCCTAGGTGCGGGGATATACGCGGCGCGCGTGCCAGAGAGGTTATATCCTGGCGGGTTCGATATCCTGGGCCATTCGCACCAGATATTCCATGTACTGGTTGTATGTGCAGCGGGTACGCATTTGATGGGATTGCTGAGGGCATTTGACTATCGGCATAGTGTTGCAGGTGATTGCATTGGGATGTAAGCAGCAGAATAGCATGCATAGACTATACGGTGTACCCTTGTATAGAATCCTGGTATACAAAAGCAGTAGTATTAGTCCATTCTGAAATAATCAGCATCTGTACTCTGTAGTCCAAATCTAAATCACTGCACGCCATAGACCACTCGTTATGTACTGTATGCACTCCACACTAGTACTCGGCGTTATCTAACCGAACACCTCGGCACTCCGTCGCATTCCATCTATATTAACTACCCCCAACACCTACTCTATCATAAACACTCTTTGTACACTCTACGAACAAAAAGCAAAATGTCCCAACGACTCACCCAACTAACCCACCAACTAAACTACCCCTCCGGCCTACTAGCCAGCAAAACCGCCATCGTCACCGGCGGCGGCCAAGGCATCGGCGCCGAAATCGCGCGCCTGTTCGCGAACGAAGGTGCTAAGGTTGTCATTGCTGATATTGACGGTGGTGCGTATCATTCTTGGCATAGCAGATTGCGCCTGTAGATGCTAATGGGGGTCGTATAGGAAAGGCAAATGCAACCGCAGAAGCCATCACCGCGAACGGTGGAAAGGCCATCGCTGTTGTTGGGGATATACTCGATGACGGGTATATCCAGGGATTGGTGAAGAAAACAGCGGAGTTTGGGGATGGAAAAGTCCACCTTATTGTGAACAATGCGGGGTTTACGTGGGATGGGGTTATTCATAAGGTACTTCCTAACTCCTAATATTCTACGCGGTGGTGATGGTGGCTAATGTGATGATAGATGACTGACAAACAATGGGAAACAATGCTGGCAATCCACAACACAGCCCCATTTAAGCTCGTCCGTGCCGCGGCCCCATACTTCCGGGTCAAAGACGGCGAGGACCGTGTCATCGTGAACATCAGCAGCACCAGTGGGATCCACGGGAATGCGTACGTCTACCCAACCACCAACCCAACACCTTACAAGCAAACACTTTACTAACAAGAATTGTACTACGTGCAGAGGCCAGGCAAACTACGCTGTCGCAAAGGCCGGCACCGTAGGCCTTACCAAAACCATCGCCAAAGAATGGGGCCCCGCCTTCAACGTGCGCTCTAACACAGTCGCCTTCGGTTTCGTCAAGACCCGTCTTACAGCCGCCAAAGAAGACGGCGCATACGTGACCACGCCTGATGGGACGAAGGTTGCGCTGGGGATTCCCGGGAAGCAGCTACAGAACCGCCAAGGAGGTGGAGGAGGAGCGAGCGGAGGGAAAGGAGGGGACGAGTATCCGGATATTCCGCTGCGACGGCCTGCTAGTCCCGAGGAGGCGGCGAGGGCTGTGCTGGCGGTCGCTAGCCCGTTGTTTTCGTATGTGAGTGGTGAGACGATTCGGGTTACGGGGGGGAGGAATATGTAGGTTAATTGCAATAGTTGCGTTGCATTTACTTTGTTAGCAATATCAATATTATTACTCCAGTACAGAGGGGCAGAGGGGTTGCGTGTTTCGGATGCCTCGAATTAAGTGCACAATATTCAAGCGAGTCAGCTGGCACAGTCATCTGCGTCGAATCTAGACCGGGGAGATTATTGATGTCTGGACACGAGGTAATCGCAGGGAAGCGCCCGATCTGATGCCCAACCCCAGCCGTTTAATTAACAGGATACCCTCGACTCGAGTGCGTGTTGATAACAGTGGCGATTGGTAGCCTTTCATGATCAGCTGCCTCACCCAGCATGTATGTATATGTATGTATGTGTTGATGGGTGTATGCGCATGCATCTATTAACAGTAGTAGTGGTGTAATGCTGTATGTTGTATGGACAATCAATCGTATGTATGTCGTACTCTGTACAGTAAGTATAGTATGATAGGTGTAAATCTCGTTTCTCATCAACCGGACCGTGTTCAAACACTCCTTTCGCACCTCATCACACTAACCAAAGAACATCTGCATGTTGCAGATCTCGAAGAAGTTCGAATCAGAACACTCCAACCCAAGGTATCGTATCATCAACCCAAAACAAACCGCGCCAAACCGTGATATCGACAAGAATAGATAAAAGAGAAGAGAAAAACAAAAATGGTATATGCAGAATGTTCCATCTTTGTCCGGGGTATTTTTCTTTTTTCGTCTCTGAGAATAAAAAAACACCGGGTCATTCCAAGTCAATCAACGTCACATATGTACCACAAAAAGAAGTAAAATGGTTTAAAAAAAAAAAACCAAACCGTCATGACACCCTGTACAATACCACCATAAACCGAAAAATCAAGGCAACCTCCCAAAATTGAAACAGAAACCACAAAGACGACATATTAAAAAAGGAAATCCGACTGCGGATGCGGCACCAACAGAAACTGAGGGTCCAAAATGCGGGTCGAATATATCCAGGATTGCATCCGGTATGTGGCCAAAAAAAGAAGAAAACCGAAAAAAAAGCAGGCCAAAGAAAAACAAACCCGACCACCGAGGCTTTTAAAATAGCCAACAAAACAAGAGGTTATCAGACACCAACCCACCAGATGCAAGTGCGCCAACAAATTCAAGACAGCGCCGTAGAGCCAAACAAAATAACCAAACACCAGACACCTGGCGTATTATGCTGGGCATAAATCGTAAATCCTGCGTCAAAAAGGAAATTAAAAGACGTAAACCAAAAGGGAAAAAAAAAAAAAAAGAAATATCAAAACAGCCTAACAGTCTAACAGGCGGAAATGGTGGAAATGGTAGGTCCAAACGGCACGAAAGGCATGTAGAAGGCCTCTGGGTTGTCATCGCACTTGAACATTTCCGATTTGCAAGCAAAGTCCTTGGAGCAGTCCATGTCCGGACCAAACCCGGCAGCCGATGGCACCGCGGATAAAGCATCCAGATCGGAATAATCCTCAGTCAGGGAAGTGACATCGGAAGCGGCGTCAGAGAAATCAGAGGAGTTGGACGAGGAAGAAGTATCCGATGAGGAAGCGGACGCATGCGAAGCCATAAGAGGTTGAACGGGAACGGATGCCGGAGCCTGGGGGAAGACGAATGGGGGATGCTGAGGAGTAGGAGCACCGTTAGAAACCCACGGCGTAACGGGAGTCATAGTAAACCGCGGACAATCCAGGACCAGCCTGCGCAGCTCCGGGATTGTAACCCTCTGGGCGGGATCACAATCGAAAATGCGACTCAAGACGAAAATCATCTCATTGGACAAGGGAAGGATGGTCTTCAGGAAGAATGGATCCTTAAGGTATGCGCGGAATGTGGGATCCTCAATGGAAGCACGTTTCCATGGATTACGTCCACAGGTCAGGTTGACCAGGATAACCCCCAGGCTCCAGACATCATTAGGGACGGCAGCATAGCAAGTCATGGGACGGGGATTCTGTTGTTGACATTCTTTGGAGAGAATGAGTACGATGTTCAACAAAACAAGACAGGGAAAGGGGACGGGGAGAGGCTACCTGGTGACATGTAAAACGTGGAACCGCAACCAAAATCCGGCGAGAGATAGTCCGTGGTAGCAAGGCCAAAATCGGCCAATTTAACCGTCATGCCCTGGTCGGTGACTAGAATGTTCTCCGGCTTGAGATCCCGATGGTAAATTCCCAAGGAGTGGCAGAATTGAACAGCATCCAGGATCTGGAGGAAAGTGCGCTTGACCAGGGCATCATTTCCGACAAAGAAACCCTTGTCGGTAATGGAAGAAAAGAGATCACCCTCGGGGCAGTAATCAAGGACCACATAGGTACAATCCGGGGCATCCATGATGCTAACGAGAGAAACGACATTGGGATGCTGGCTGGCCATATGGTGCAATCTGATCTCCCGTTGTTGGTACTTGAGCTGGCGGGGGTCTCCGGTCTTGTTGAGGGCCTTCACGGCATACATGACCTGGGTGTGGATGTCGATAGCAGTGTAAACAACCCCATAGGCGCCAACACCCAGGATCCCAGTCAGTTTTAGACGGTTGGCCAGCAGTATTCCCAATCGGTCTTCAGGCGCGACCGGTCTGGCGACGGTGGGCGGTGATGGTGGCGGAGTCGGGAGAGCGGTAGGGTACATGGTGTATAGAGGAGATGGGGGAAGCATGGCGTATCCTAGGGAAGAACTCCTGGCTAGAATATAAGAGAGAAAAGCAAGAGAGAAATAGAGAAAAATCCAGGAATATCCAATGGGTCGAATATATCCAATCCAATCCAGTGGCAGGTTCCAATCAATGATCCACGGGAGGTAAAAGCAGTCTTTGAATCCTGTTCTTGTAGTTTCTTCTTTCCTTCTTTCTTTTGTTTCTTTTTTTTTTTTTTTAAAGATTCATATAGGAGAGCAATAAATATCCAGGAGATCCAGCAAATATCCAAGGAAATCCACGGGTCGAATAAAGAGGCACCTTATGTGTTGTTGGGTGGTGATGGTAGTGTTGGTTTGTTGTTATTGTTGTTGTCGTTGTTGTATGGGGAGATGAGAGGATTATGTGATAAGGAGGGGATATATGCAGAAGAACAGCAAAAGAAAAAGAGACAAGCAGTAAAGAAAATGGACAGGAAAGAAAATCGCGACGATTAAGAAATATGAGGAAGAATTAAGAAGAATAAAAGAAGCAGCAGGAGAAATAAAAGGATTGGCAATAAGCCAAATAATACTAGTACAATTCTCGACCCGCCTCGTGGTGGGCGATGCGGGTCCACCGTCAGTGTATTACCGGTACTGGGCGCTGACTCAGCTGTCAGGAAAATACCAGAACAGGTCAGTTACATCTGGGCCGATCGCGGACCGCCAATCAGGAGAGGGCATCTGCCGTGTATGATGCTTCGACTGGGCCGTGCGTGGGGCAGGATATTCATAGTCTGTACGGAATACATAAGGGATAGAGTAGAATAACACAATAATATAATAGAATACAATGGAATAATAAACACCAGAGTTCATTCTATACTACTCTGTACATATGAAATAGTAGAATAAGTGCCTGTACACAACATTGTAAGAATACAGAATACTATCACATATGAGTACTATGAGCACAGTGGCTGTGACCACTAACGTACACTACCGCTGCTGCAGCGCAGGGGCCCCAAACAGAATCCCTGGCGGTGTGTGTGACACTCCATCTGCGGCTGAGTAATCACGACAGGAATAGTTTGCTTTGAACAAAGAATGGTAACTCTAACACTACTAACTACTTGTACAGAGTACGGGGTACTTTACTTGTTGCCAGCTCAGCTCGCCCCCTCATTTTCTCCGAGGACGGAGCACAGCCAGTCAGTCATAAACTCACTACTACTCCGTATACAATCAAGTATGAGTGAGGCTAGGCCACGTTGCACCCCCCTTCGACCCCCTGATTGGCTCGTCACCCACGGGGCAGCCCTGTTCTCAGCCTTGCCTTTTTATAGCCGGAGACTTTGTTATTGGTCAGCGTAGCCAACTAACCTAGGGGGATTGGGGGAGGGGGGTTCTTTGTGCTGGACCGAGTACATATGAAGTGTCGAGTAAAATGGAACCATATGATATAACTCATACTCTACAAGTAATAGAGTAAGCAAGGTAGAATCCTCACATGCAGCTCTGTATACTTATCCTGACACATACTCTGACCGCGCACGGCTCATCCAACGGCTCCTGTGAGTTACGATCATCTTCCCGAATTCTTCCACTTTCGTTGTCATACCTCATGATCATTGTGTTATACAGCGTACGGAGTATACAGGGTTCGGAGTATAATAGAGCGCTAGATATCCATATCTTGCCACCCATGGTTCACTCGGGCGCGGTTCTCCCATCGATGCGTCAGTGGCGCAGTGGCAACCAACCATTACTTCCGCCTGTTCGTTCCAGACAAAGAGAAAGAAAGAAAATAGAAGTTTTATGCCATTATCTAATTATGTACGAGCACAAAAATGTACACATCAATTCTTAGGCCGCAAAATAAACGGATGTCGCAACGCCTCCGTCGGTGTGCACCGTTTCTCCGGATTCAGGCTCAGGCACCGCTCCAACAGATCCACAAACAGATTCAATTCCTTCGCCTCCCCGTCACTCAGCCTCGTGTCATGACCCATCAACCTCGTCTTTAGATCCCGCGTTGGTTTCTTGAAGTCCAGCACCCGCGTCACAATTCTCCCGGTCACCTTGTCCTCTTCCGTACTCCGGAAATTGAGCATGTCGTCAAAGTGCAGGTGCGCCAGGGTGCCCCGTCGCAGCAACTTCGGCGGGTATTTGCCACGGCATTCCATAATTGACCGTAGCATTTGATTGTTGTTTCGGCCCGTAAACAGAATTTTGCCCGTGTACAGCTCAAATAGCGTACAGCCAATCGACCACATGTCGATCCCGTAGTCGTAGGGAATCCCGAGGATAACCTCCGGTGCCCGGTAGAAACGGCTGACCAGGTACGGTGTAATTTCGTTGTCGGACACCGGCGACGCCGATCCTAGGTCGCACACTTTAAGGACATTGCGTTGTTCGTTCACCAGGAGATTGTCCGGTTTCAGATCCGCATGCAGAATGTTGCACTTGCGCATCAGGCTCAGCCCAAGGAAGATCTGGTGCGCATACGCCCGGATGGCTCGGAGATTGAGGCCCACATCTCGTCCAAACTTCTTCAATACCTCTCGCAGGTTCATGCTGAGATTTTCAAACACCATGCATAGATGGCCTTTGTGGTCAAAGTACCGCACGAACTTGATCATGTGCTTCTTATCTTCAGGATCCGCCTCCATCAACTGTTCCAGAATGCCAATCTCTTTCATACCTGCCTTCTTCATCGTATCATTCTGTCGAATGATCTTGACCGCAACCAGTCCGCCCGTTTTGGAATCCGTAGCTCGCACAACAGACGAAAACATCCCCTTACCCAAATTCTGCTGCACATGGTACCGGCCGTTGATAAGCTCACCAAGTCGGACATTGTAATACCCTTCAGGGTCGTCCCAGTTGTCCATCATGCTGATGTCTAGCTCCTGCGGTTGAGGTACAGCCGCTGCATGCGCCGAATTTGTTGGTTCCTGCGTTTCCTCGGCAAACATATCATCGTCATCTTCCGCAAACATATCGTAGGGATCTTTCGTCCTAGCCGGTGCAGGTGGATTTTCAGTCACATCAGGCATCAGAATCTCTTGCTTATCAGGCTGCGTCTCGTCATACGCGGCCGATGAGGTTTCCTGACTAGGGCCGTGTTTCTCTCGATCTTCTTTCATATCAAAAGTCGGATCGTAGTCTGCTGCCGATGGTTCGTCCTTTTCAACACCATCTACAGGTGCAGTGTCGTTAATCAAATCGGCATCCTTGCCAACCTCGAAATCCGGGAATGGATCTGCCGTGTTTTCACTGGGTGTCTGGACGGGGGTTAACTGAGGAGAAACTGTATGAGACGTTAGCATTTTCAACTCATCACCTACAAAAAAAAAAAAGATCATGCTTACCCGATGCAGTCTGGCTTGCACTAGCACGGTTTGAATCTGCGCCTGGTGTCGAAGAGTCGGAGTCCCCGGCGTGGACTGCCTGCAGGTGTAGAGGCGTAGCCTGGCTTTTGTATTTCGCTCTGATGGCTTCACGTCGCTTCCGACGGGCTTCCAGTTGAGCTGCTTCGTCGACTGCCTCGGCAGGTTGCTGTTCCTGTGATTCAGTAGGCACACTGGGCTCATCAGTATTGGCTTGACATGTCAATACATAAAGACCTCGAACGACATACCTATCTACAACACGAGAGCTAGCATGAGAAGCCTGTTGCTGAACCTGGTTCTCCCGAATTTCAGCATCTTGTTTAGAAGTCTGAGCGACGAATCGAACGCTTCCTCGTTCGCTCACTAACTGTTCAGTAGATGGCCTTCGTTCTTTGAAGCCTCGCGGGCCTATGCTCCCATTCCACTCATCACCGGAATATTGCTTGGGTCTCCTAACTTCGTGGTACGAATCACGGTACGGGGATCGACTCCGGTGCCGCTTCTCCTCACGACGGTCGTAGTCATCCGTGTATTTCAGACCACCGCCATATCCTTCTTCCCGATCATAGTCGTAGTAGGAGTTAGATCGCCTATGATATCTGCCATCGTGCCTCTGTCCTGCACGCTGTCGCGGTGGCGGCGGCGGCTCCTGCCGATAGTATCGTCTGTCGTCATAATAATCATCCTCCCGCCTGCGTTTATTTCCTCTGTAGTTTCGATAAGGGGAGCAGGAACGGCTTCTCGATGATCGCGATGTTCTGGATCTGGATCTTCGCCGGCGTGGCGATCGACTAGTACTCAGGGATGTTGGCGATCGGGACCTGGGCGCCGAAGAGGTACTGACTCTGGTTTTACGGTCAACGTTGGTGTCATTAAGAGAAGTTTTTGACGTAGTTGCCTTCATCTCCAAACCTGATTCGATGATCTCACCCTCAGAAGGGGTCGATGGAGACTTTGACCTGTATGATGCCATGGCCACAGGTACTCAGACTCAGAACTTCCTTTGTAACCAATAGTCTAGGAGTTCTTCTTGAAGAAACAAAACGGGAAAGACACCAGCTCGGTTAGCAAAAGCTGCCACGATAACAAGTTCTGGGGAATGGTGTATTGGAAAAGTCCAACCGGCTAGAAATGTCTGCCTTTATTCCAGTCCCTCGCGTTTTCTTGTTGTAAAATCCGACCGCGGCTAAACAATGGGCCGTAAAAGTGTATCAAATTGAGTTAACTGATGATATATGGACGATGGACGGAGAGATGAGCAGACTTCCGATGACCGAAGATAGACCGGCAAAGCAAAGCATCTCTGGTCAGTAAGATTTGCCGTAGATATTTACAATCTAGCTTTATCAGGGATAGTGCCCCACCCTGCGGGCGGAAACATGGTCGGTCGCTGATAAGCATCTTTTTTCTCATTTTTTTTTTTTCTCCCTACCCCCGATTATTTGCGACAAACTCCACAGAATCCCCTCATATCCCTCCTTCTTCTTATAACACACAGCATACAAAATGGGTGGTCAAGGCAGAGAAGGTTAGCGAACTAATGCGCATAACTCCCAACTCAGTCGGAAACTAGCTAACGTTATATCTGCTTACTAGGCGGCAAGGTCAAGCCCCTTAAGGCTCCTAAGAAGTCGCAGAAGGACCTCGATGAAGATGACATGGCGTTCAAGGAAAAGCAAAAAGCCGGTAAGTTTTTGCGCTGTTGACGTCTATGTTGCGATCATGGAGGCAATCTGTTAACCTGTGTTGGAAAATTCAGACGCCAAGGCGAAGAAGGATTTGCTAGACAAGGCCAAGGGCAAGGGTCCTTTGAACACGGGCTCCCAGGGTATTAAGAAGTCGGGAAAGAAATAAAATTGATACCCAGCGTTGTTTTATACTCAAGAATCACGATACTACGAGTTACGGACGAGCATAGGCATAATGGAGTACCAATCGCATTATTTGCTACGGCGATTGAGCAAGTTCTCTTGGTATATACGTACAGGCCAACGCACCTTTCGCATTTCTATGAAAAGAGAGCCACAAGTCTTATAGAAAATAATGGTTTTGTACTCCGTACATTTTGCCCTTCAACATAAAACCAGATGACATTTTTCCAGGCATGTCTTGGGTAGAATGAAAAAGAAAAAATGGCTCTCCTAGATAACAAAAAGACAAATCGGGTATCACCAACGCCTCTCCATATCGCAAAGGAAGGCCAACAAGCTCCGCAAGCTCCCCCAAAAGAAATAAGATCAAGTAAAAGAAGGAATTCGTTGTTTGCATCATTTTTGAAATAGAAGAAGGGTATCAGTGGGTAGGAAGATAGATAAGATTATGGTCCAGCCAGCAAAAACATCCACTGATGGGAGGTAAGGTAAAGTGAGGACAACGAAGGAATTAATAATAGGAATCCAGGGCCCTCAGCTAGTCACCCGTTTAACCCATAGACCAGTCCCGCCGCCGTAGAGATCCTGGTCATCGCGTTTCTTCCAAGCTCGGAGAAGTTTCAAACCAACATCGTGCTCTTCTCTAACAATACCTGCAAGCTCGTTGTTAAGATGGGCAATTGTTTTCTTGACTTCCTCTCGAGCAGCCATATCATACGCCGTCGAGGTGGGTTGAAACACCTGGTTCAGTTCGCTGATTATTGTAGTAATGTTGGTTTTCCGCCGCGCGAGCGTACCCTGACGTTCTTCCAATGTCTCTATGCGACTCTTTGGCTGTTGGTGCTCCTGTGGAGGAACGGGCGAAAGGCCTTTAGCTGCTGCTTCTGCTGCCGCCTGGGTTGGAGTAGGCTTTCGGAGTGGCTTCCTTCCCGGGGCCATTGTGCTGGGAACTGGTCGTTTCCTGGACATGATTGATAAATCATTCTCGATCGATTGCTGTGACGCGCTTTCGAAGCTGTCCGCTATGCTGGCTGGGGCTGGAGAACTGGTCCTACTATTCTCCATTCTTGCAGAGATGTCCGTTGCAGCGCTGGAGCGACTCATGGGGAACTCTGGTTGGTCTGGCTGGTGTTCGTCGCTGGTAGGAAACGTGTCAGTAGTAGGAGTAGGAGCAGTTAATTTGAATTCAGCCAGCGAAGTGCCCAGATTAGACATTGGCAGGTCAACTCGTGGCGGAGTGCTATTCTTGTAGCCTTCAGATACCGGCAGCTGTGAGCCTGCACTGGCGCTAGGAGCCCTGCTCCTGCTAGTTGATTGCTTCCGAAAACCTGCAGGCTTTTCCTGGGCTGTGATTGTGGTAACCACCGACGGCTGGAGGCGAGTTGTGGAGTCAGGTGCTTGGTCATACTCCCCTAGCCGGTCAAAGCTTCTGGAAGGATGCAAACGTGACGACGACCTTGCTCGGGACTTCTCGTGAATTGGACTCATTATGGGCGCCCGTCCACTGGGCCCCCTCCATGGTTCGCTAGCAACGAAGGGGGACTCATCATCATTTTGTCTCGCAATCCGACTACGCACCTCTGCGAATTTCTTCTTCGGCTGAAGCTGTTCCTTGCCCCAACTCAAGACGCGGGACGAATGACCGCCGAACTTGCCGGAGTTCTCGCGACTGTGATTGGATAACATGTAAGATCGTTCGGAGTTCGGTTCGAAATTCTCCTTGCGCGCGTCCTTGCGCAAAGTCGGGATGTGGCTGGTGAATTTCGTTTCCATTTGTTCAGCCTTGATACTGTCGTGTTGCGGTTCCTCTTCAATCGGCGAAATCTGAGCGCTGCCCCTACTGTCCAACCCGCGATTCAAAGAGTTCGGGGTGCCGGGAGGGGAGATATCTGGCGACGCAAGGTCACTATTATTCGGATCGCGATCGAAGTCAGGTTGGTCTGAGGGAAATTGAGAAGCGGTACTGCTCGCACGATGACGCGGGGATTCGGTCGCTGCGAACCTTGTAAACGTGGCAGAGGCGCTCCGAGGCTTCGAATCGGGGCCTCTTCCGGGATGGGAGAGTTTTGGATCTTCGCTGGAAGCTGTTAGTGTCTTTCTTTTCCCTTTCTCTTTCCTTTTTATGTTTGTCTCATCCGTAGACTATTTTCCAACTTACTTTGGCAATTCCGGTAGATCCTTTGAATAGTATCCCTGATCTCCCGATAGTGTGCTTGAAGATCGGTTTGGAGACTGATAGTCTCTTTGATTCAAAGAACTGGTGTTCGTCGTCGAATTCTCAATCGTAGTAGACTTCTTTGCCCAATGAAAAGGCACTTTAGCCCACATGACGAGATTTGAGTAGAAACTGATTCAGAAAAGTAAGAGGGTGGTCGAACTAGTTATAAGTATAGCTGGTGATTTCACGCTGTCCTCACCAGCACTCATAGTGACATACCTCTCGGGACTTTAGGTCGCTATGATGGCCTCGATTACCATCACCCGAAGATATGCATCCAGCAGGTTACACTGCCAATCAAAGAATGTATGCGAATGTATGGGATTTGCCAAAAGACGAATCTCAGATGCGTTCTTTCGAGACAAGTCGAGAGAGGTAAAAGAGTATGAGAAAAACAGAGACACGGTTATATAAAATGAGACAAAAAAAGATGAAAGAGAGAAAGAAAGGAAGAAATTCGGACGATTAAGTTTGAAAGAGATATGAAACGAGCGACTTGGGCGAACGAGAGACTACTAAACCAGTATGTCTGACTGGGGGCTGTGGGCGTGGGGATCAATGAGGTTGGTCGTAATGCCTTGCCAGAAGGATTCAATGTGACAGCGTCATCGTGGCAAGGAAAGGAAAAGAAAAGATCTCTTTCTCTTGCGAATTGAAATGAAAGTAACAAAAGGACCCTCCAAAATAGCAGGAGTTAATTAAACACTGCGATAAATTTAGACTTGTTTATGCCTGAGGCCCCCGCATGGTACTACAATGCCGCGGCATCGGTAGTTGAGCCATCAAGTGACAATATACTCACGTGCCGTTGCAATGGCGGGGAGTCGGGGAATCTTTCCCGATTCAGCATTATCAATACAGCCGGCACTGGACTCCGCGCTGCCAGAAGCGCCTCGGTCTTTCGTCATCACGGTTATTATCAACGCCCTCGCTCCGTTCCGCTCTCATTTTTCGTCTATTTTTTTTTTCTGTCAAGCCAAAGCCAAGCGTTGCTTCAGACAATCTCCAACAATCTGCATAATGAGCGCAGCAGGTATGCCAATTGAAATCAAGCTAAAGCTAGCTACAATAGCTAATGTGTTCATACAGAAGAGCCCGTTCCATCGCCAACCGAAGCGTAAGCATGAATATCCAAGAAAGCCCATCCAGGAAGAACGACAAGGCGAACTAACCAAAAACGCCTTAGGATCCCATTCTTCACTCCCGTTAACTTCATTCTCTTGTCCGTCTTTGTCGTTTTCCTCTACGTGCAGCTCCGCCCCAAGGCCCCCGTCACCCTGCCCCAAGGTCCACCCCCAGTCGTCTTCCGCACTTTCATCCCCTCAACACTCATCGAATTCAATGGTGAGGGCGAAAACCCTTGTTACCTTGCCGTGCGGGGCCGTGTTTTCGATGTAACGCCAGGAAAGAGCTTTTACGGGCCGGTAAGTTGCTCTTGCAAAACAGCGGGATATGAGTGGCCAGATGATTAACGGAGGATTTTGTCGATCTTAGGGCGGCCCCTACGAGAACTTTGCCGGACGCGACGCTTCGCGCGGGTTGGCCTTTCAGAGTTTTGATAGGGATATGCTCACTGAGGATCTCAAGGGACCTTTGGATGACCTGAAAGATCTCAATGAGGACCAGTTGGAAAACCTCCAGAACTGGGAGGAGCGATTTCTTGAGAAGTATTTGGTTGTTGGGAAACTAGTCGCTGAAGGTGATCCGGAGGCTCCGAAGTCATAAAATGAGCTTGGCCTGGCCCTGGTTTGGCTTCACTCGATATGTCATCTACAAAGATGCCGTTAGATGTGTCGTATATGGCGGCCATATCACCTGCCTATGTGTCAAAAATTTGTTTCCATAACCCAATTTGGTTCATGTACAAGCGACAATTTTATCAATTTACTTTTCTAGGCAACTAAACCAGGCCACACTGTAAAGAACGATTCAACCATAATTCACAAAATAATTATACAATTTCCCCCATAATGCCCTAGCTAGTAATGAGAGCATTCATTATAATAGACACTACCCATGAGCCCCGAAATCGTAAACATCATAAATCCAGAAATACATATCGAACAGGTTTTGACCCCAACGATCCAAAAATATCATAGGAAAAAGCGTTACAGCTCGGAGCGAATACCACTAACCGCCTCCGAAGACCTATCCTTCGCCTTCTCCGCAACTTCCTGTCCCTGAACTCTTCCACTCGAAGCCCCGATCTTTAGCTGATCCAGGAGCCATTGGTACGTATCCTGGAACTTGGCATACAAAGTGCCCTGAGAAGAGGTAGTTCCGTACTTGAAGTACTGGGAGTTACGACGAGCAGTTGCCTTCAGCTCATTGGCGTTAGAGCCCTGGTAGACGGGAATACCAAATGAATCAAGGTAGGCTTTGAGTTCGGAGTGGGACCAGGTGTCGAAGGTGTCATCCTTGGCCGATTGGGTGGCTTGCGCCATGTAGGAGGTAGCAGAGGCCAGGTTTTGGCCTCCAGCCTTGGAGGCTTTGGAGTAGGCATCCTGGGCTTGTCTCATGAGGTCGTCACGGGTGGAGTCGGCGCGCTGCGCTGCCTTGGCGTTCATCGAAGTCAGATATTGCCTACAGATATGATTAGATGGGCGTTGAATGATAAAACAATCGGCATCAACTTACTTCAAATGTTCAATGTCCCAGGTCTCAAAAGTCCAGGCGTTCCAGGCACTGGCGGCTTTGTTTTTATTTGCCCTAACCTTTGCCAACAGCTCATCACGCTTGGTCGCCTGCGAGACAGAGATTCCCCGTGCATCCAGATATGCCTTGAGGCGTGAGTTGGACCAGTTCTGAACAGCAGCATCAAAAGCTTCCTGAACCTTGCTCTCGGCATCATCAGTTGCCTGTGCGTAATCGTTTCCAGCCTTGGTAGTAGCGGCTCCCACAAGACGTGAAGCTGACGCCGAAGCCGTAGATGCTTGGCTCAGCAGGGAGGCGCGGTTCTTCCTCGCCAAAGCGATCATTTCATTACGTCTGGAACCCTGCGGCACTGGAATTGCATGCTCATCCAGGAATTTCTTCAGGTCGGAATCAGACCACGCGCTGAACAATGCATCGCTCAAGGTGGCCTGAGCTGCATCAGCAGAAGCAGATGCGGAGGCAGCAATGGTCCGAGCTTGGATACTGGCTAATCTAGCATTGCGACGCACGGAAGCAATGAGCTTGTCACGGGTCGATGGTTGAGGCACAGGCCATCCACGCTCATCAAGCCATTCCTTCAGCTCGGACTCGCTCCATGTAGCGAAGAGCCAGTTACCAGGGTAGGAAGCTTTCTCGCCAAGTTTCTTCGCAATAGGCTCGTAATTTTCACGGGCAGTGCTAATAAGGACGTCCCGCTTGCGTGGCTGAGGGACCGGAACGCCATGCCGGTCGAGGAACGCCTTGATCTGGGAGTCGGACCAGCTGTTGAGACAATGAGTAATGGTTCAACGCTTCGCTCGGGGATGAGTTAACTCACCTATCGAAAACCCATTCCCTGGCGTGATGCCACTGGTCTGAGGCCTGCTCGGAGACATGTCCGAGTGGCTTTTGGACTTTGTCGTCCCAATTCGTTTTCACCAAACCCTCAAGATCTCTGCGATCCGCAGGCGAGGGATACGGAATATCGTGGTCAGAGAGCCACCGTTCTAGCTCTGTTTCATGCCATCCATTGTACACTGTAAGGCTATGTTATCAACCAATTGAGTCCTACGTAGAAGGGGAAGTACAAATTCTAGTTTGTGTACATACCAGCTTTGCTGAACCAGTTGGCCGCCTCTGTGGTCGCAAGGAGCAACACCAAGCTGGAAGCCCAGTTGAATCTCATCTTGGCGCAGTGTTTGTGCCTCTATTTGAGGGCTTTTATAGCAAATATAGCTTTCGCTTTCACAGTCCTGACTGAGAGTGTTTACACAGTCAATCATCCGAGAAGCTCCAATGAGAGATAAGGGGATGTAGCACTCACGGATATATAACCTAGCTAAGTATTCCCAGCTAGAATTAGTTCATGGCAAAATACATAGAAGAAATGGCAGCGGTGGCAGTTAAGTATGAAGAGTGGATGATCAGAAAGTGACGTATTGCTGTTGTCGCCGGTTTTACGTTTGGTGCTGGCGTCATCGGATGCTTATTTGCAGTGTGGTGGCTTTGTTGTCGCTCTTGACCTTGAACAATGGATCTGCTTCCAGCAGTTGTTGGTCTTCCCCCTCTGGCGGCTTTTGGCCGGTAGGTTTGATAGAATCCCTGGCTGATCACTGGAGAATAACTGATGCCATCGTTTCCTATTTGGGTAAGCAGCTAGAGCTCTTATCTTCACATGACCTAGCGATAAGCACCCAACATGATAAGTCAGGTGACCCAGCGGCACCTGACTGTCCGACAACGCCATCAGATGAGCTGTTGGTGTAGTTTCATTTCTATTCAAGAATCGACTTTCCATGCTGCGACAACTCATCTGCTTCTTCCTTTCATGCTGGCCATGATGTTGGTTTAGTTGTTAAACCTTCTTTATTTGCTTGCTGGTCAAGGCAGATGATCCCCTATCTCATTATCTCCTCTTTTAACGCCATCGTTATCAAGGGTCCCCAGTTCCAAAGTAGCGGTCTCTTTTATCCGTTCTTCCTACCTTCTCTTCTTTCTTTGTGAAGACGAGATATCCTGCTTTAGTTCTGATATTGAGTATAATAGCGCATTTCGTTCTGACCTTTCATCACCCAAAAATGAACAACAACTTAGCCCCCCATTGCGCGGATCTAGCATCCGCTAGTTCTTGGAACTTCGCGCTGTCCATGTATGGCCGATTCTTTCTATATACCTCCAATAATAGGTTGCTAAACAGATTTGGAACGCTATAGTTTGATCCTCATCGGAATCCTTATTTCCTACCTCCCTCAGCATCTCCGCATAATCTCCCTGAAGAGCTCCTTCGGCATCTCTCCTTACTTCGTCCTGTTGGGTACGACGTCTACATCGTCATCTTTAGCAAACATCTTGGTGCTCCCGCGAAGCATTCAGGATGCATCGTGCTGTACGGAGGTTGATGGTTTGAGCTGCTTTTCGGCGTTGCTGGGTATCCTCCAGGTTGGAGTTCAGTGGCTCTGTTTCTTTACCATGTAAGTCAGGGCTGATCCAGTCTTTAAGCCTGGAATAGTATTGACATAGGTGCTTCGATTATAGTCTCGTCCTTTTCGTCATCTACTTTCCACGAGCCATATCGACAACGACCCAAGACACTTCCGAAACATCCTCCAAAGAAGGCGATGGTCCCACATACCGTACTGCCCTAGCTGTAGCAGGCATTTCAATAGTACACATCGTCTTTCTCTTCATCATCTCCCTCGTTTTCGAACTCAGGCACCGCTCGTCACTCCAAGCATGGGCCAATTTCCTAGGCATCCTCGCTGCAGTCCTCTCCTCAATCCAATACTTCCCGCAAATCTACACGACACTCAAGCTCCGGTGCGTGGGCAGCCTAAGCATACCGATGATGTGCATCCAAACGCCCGGGAGCTTGGTTTTCGCAGGAAGTCTAGCAGCGCGACTGGGACCCGAGGGGTGGAGTACTTGGGGGGTTTTTGTTGTGACGGCGTTCCTGCAGGGAACGCTGCTTTTCCTGGCTATATACTTTGAGTATTTTGGTCCGGAGAAGAAGGAGGGTCAGACGCACAGTGCGGATGTTGTTCCGAATGGATCTCTGGAGGATCGCGAGGATCACCAGACTGATGATCAACCATCTGAGGACACTCCACTTCTGCAGAGGCAATTATAAGTTAGCTCAGCCCAGAAAGGTTGGAGACGTTCTGCAGCGAGACATTAAAAGCGATATACACTTTGTTTTAACCATATGAACTTAGGTTTTATATTTACACTCAAAAGATAAGTCTACGAACATTCCCATATCGGACAGTGACAATAAAATGTTAAAGAGATCTACTGTAAACGAAGCCAATCCTGCGAGTAATCAATTGGCTTCTAGAATGAGACTATTATTTCATGCACGGTCGTATCTCCAAAACGGAGTGTAGAGTAAGAACAGCTTAATGATCCTTGATTGTTTGACGCTTCAAATTTTTTCTTCAACCGACTATAGATCCAACATCTGCGATCCCATTTATCCGTAGACCAGGCGGAAGATGTCGTTGAAGACGAAGTAGCTGCCGCTGCCGTCAGGCTGGAGCTGGAAGGTCTGGGTGTAGTTCATGGGGCGCTGCTCCTCGTCGATCTGTATCCCAAGGATTCATGATTAGTTCGAGTACGCGAAAGCATTTTCGGACGGTAGGATATGGGGCCATACCAGAAGAGCACCGGTGACCATGACCAAGATACCGCCCTGCTCGTTGGAAGGCTGAGCGTCAAGGGTCGAAACTTGGTGAGCAACCTTGGCGAAAGGAAGGCTCTGGAACCGAGTCAGCATCGTTCCGCATACATCAGCAAGGTTTCATAAGCAGGCGAACACACAATTAACTTCTCGGCAATGGGACCAGCACCCTGAAGCGACTCGGTCTCAAAGGTGAGCATAGAGTGCTCACGCTGTAGCATTCCAATCGTCAGTATTTTAATCACTTTTCGCAACACCATGTGTTTGTATCCATTGAGGTTTCAGCGTACGTAGAGACCAGAGAGGTTGCCCCGGGCATTGTCGAAGGTGTTGTAGTAGAACTGAACGAACTGCTCTGTTGTTGCGTGACCGTGTCAGATTTTTTATTCCTTCCATCCATGTACTCATCCCTCCACATGTTGCTTCGGTGCCTTATTGATGACAGTGGACAGAGGATCTTACGTACCAGCGATGTTTCTGAAGTCTATAACAAGAAAACGAAATGTATGTTAGCTTAGATCCATATGTATGGTCCTAGATCATTTGCGCATATGCGACTATACTGCATCACAGATTCCAGGCGTGGGGGGAGGCTGAGGAGGGGCAGCAAAACAGAACGAGAGGGCACATTTCGTATCGCGACAAACGAGCTAAAAACTTACCGGCCATTTTGTAGAGAAGAGGACGTGTGTCTGTCTCTGTGTCTGAAATAGATCAAAAAGGACAGAAAAACTAAGGGTATATATGAATGTGATGCGAAATGAGAGGAGAAGAGAAAAGAGAGGAGAGGGCAGTGATTGCATTTGGCGGAGTTGTGGGGCAGAAAAGAAACGCCCAACAGAAAAGCATAATTAGCTGCCGTATAGATTGTAAAATATAAACTATCATTATTCTCATGATCCGCACAATATAATAGAATACTAAAACTATTCCGGGTCAGAATCTGCGAACATGTCCTCTGCCTTGGGTCGTGGCTTTCGTGCAGGACGCTGAGGCTCCGGCGCTGGCTCTTGTTGCTGCTGCTGCTCAGATGGCTTGTCCTCAGACCCCTCTGCCTTCTGATCCGGCGGCTCATCCTCCATAGGTTCGCCATCTGGTGCTTCTTCCTCCAGATCACTGTCTTCCATGGGAACACCGTCAAGGTCACTCAGCGACTCCCCATCAAAGTCCGCTTGGTTGATAGAAGAAGTAACCCGTTCCTGGTCGATATCCATCCGGTTCGGATCCATGATGGGAGGTCGACTGGGATCAAATTTCCCTGGTGCTGCTGCCGCCTCCTCATCAAGAGTCTTCCACCTACTCTTTCCCTTAGCAAATGCGTTGGAAGCCCGTTCAGCTTCAGCTTTCTCTCTTTCTTCGCGTTGCTCTTCTTCGGTAAGCGGCGGTTTATCGAATACATGTGCAAAGTGTTCTTGGCTTCCCTGCGGGAAAACACACCATCCTTCCCACAGGTGTAAGAGGTTTTCAATGCTTCGTTTCCACTTCTCTGCTTTGAGTCGACCCCATTTTAGATCTTTCTCCAGTTGGCCAAGATGCTCAAAAACTTGATTTGACTTAAGTGCCGATTCGAAGAGTTGCCTGTATCTCCATGCGTGCCGGACGCCGCTAGTAGCTGAAGACGAGAGGATGTCAGAAATAAGGTACAAGCCAACAAGCTTAGCAGCCGACGTATCCACTTTGGAGGATAATGGTCGAGTTTGAGTCGGTTTCTCACTCGATCCGTTGTCATCGTTAAGGTCCTCCCCTCTTGCGATGTCCTTTTCGATTTCACGATCCGGGTTCGCTCCTGTGTAAGCAAGAGGACTGAGGATGTTGGAAACAATCATTTGGACGACTTCATCAGCACCCGCTCCCGCGTGTTCGATCGCAAACGCTGTGATACGTGCAACATCGCCTTTCCGTAACTTTGCATGGGTTGTAGGTAGTCGAGCAAGAAGATATGTTAACTTGGCCTTTTGAAGAGGATTCATGTAACTCAATCCTTCGTTGGCGCCGCTTAATCCATCAGCTGATGGCGCGCCACCAGCGTTCCGCCTGTCTTCTTCTGTATCAGAGTGTTCCTCATCAGAAGAATTGTAGTCCTCATCCGAGACAAACTCGTCCATGCGGGTTGTATATTCGAATTTAGTATCTGTCTCCGGAAAGAGCCAACTCGGCCCATCTTCGAAGATCATTGAGGCTTTCTCGGAAGTCCTTCGTCTAGCCTCTCTAGATTGGGTGTTGGTTAGGATCTCCCATAGCTTCCATCGATAGTAAACACCACCAGGACTTCTGGGATCCCAGAGCCAGGCCCATTTCTCGTCTCTTTGTACTTCTGGTCTGCTCATGAGTAATGCTTCGAATTCCGGGCCAAAGTCCAGCAAATTTTCCAAAGTCTTGTGAATCAATTTGAGTTGTTTCAGGTCTGATGGTGTTTTCACTTCAACTCGCGTTGACGGCCCGCCTCTACCGTATGCTGGCCCATATGAAGACGGAGGAGCGAATCCACGAGATCCAGGTGGTGGGGCACGACTCAAACTTCTTCCAGGGTTTTGTGGGATGTTTTTGGCGCCGAATGGAAGAGATGTTGTCGACGACAGACCGATAGTCACAGGCATAGAGGAGCTGATTGCGGCTGAAGAGAGATGGCGAGTGATAGAAAGATTGTACCCCCAACCTAGATATTTATTTTGAAGTGCGCTAACAGCACTGTCTATATCAGACGCTGCAGACTCATTCACCAGAGTCACAATGGCGGACACCGATTTCCGATCCGTCGATGATTGACTGGGCGGCCGTAAAATCTTGACACCATCAACAACCAAAGTCGACGGAACCAACGACTTAATCACCGATGGAGACGTCCCCGGAGGTAAAGATGCCAGATATAACGTAGGTTTAGCAGCCGCCCTCTCGGCCTCCTTCGTATCTGTAGTCCTTTCCTCCTCCTCGTCCGAAGCACCAAATGCTGCAGCCGTTCCGGTGCCCGTATTACCAAATCCCGACACCCCAGACCCTGAGTCCCGATTCAGCTGAGAGGAAGGAAATCCATCGTGTGTACGTTTTCGAGAAAGTGACGGCGGAGGTGGTCCCAGAGTTCCGGGACCGCTACTGCGCGGACCGGAGCTGGTGAAATGTCGTTTTGCAGGACCTCCAAACCCCGAATTCCTATTATTATTGAAATTCCCCGGCGCGTTCACCCTTCCCTCTGTCGGGAATCGACCTGGTTCCTGGTTGTCATCCTCGAATGACTTGACAAAGTCCTCGTAAACGGCGGCGGTCTCGGCTTGTTCGCGGGCGCGCTTTGCCTCTGCTTCGGCTTTTTGGCGTTCGAAGACGGATTTCTTAGGGAGCGCAGAAAGTTTGGCGGATATATCGGGGAAGTCTTTTGGTTTTGAATCGTCGGGCATTCTGGTGGAAGTTGCGATGCGCAGCGATAAGTGTTGTGCGGGCGCGCTTGCGATTGAGTGTTGGTGGATGGGCAGCGGTCTCAATTAGGTCGGGCGGGAACGGAAAATCATCCGCTGTCTTCCTTGCACCTGAATGGCCGACACATAAGAAAGCCACAGGTTTGCTATTAATATTCTTCGATGTTTTTAGAGAGCTTAATCCGTACTTGTTATTGCTTTGATACCGCATAGACAACACTGGCTACTGCGGAGAGACTTAGCTGGCTCATAGAGACAACTCGTTATATGAACCGTTATTCGAAGAACGATATTCTGTAATTCTCTAAGAATTCTCGGTTTAAAGCTCATGGCTGATATCTCCAATAAGAAGTGACCACAGAATAACAGACAACTGCTGGGATGCCTCATTTAGACCCTACAGTTGGCTTGGCGAGTCTAGTATTTGTGTATGATAGCCATTCAGAACAGACTGGGAGAATGTATGGACAGAGATGTAAGGAAGGGCATTCGGCATTCTGTGCTAACCCAGTAGTACCTTACCCTCTTTGGCAAGGTATCTAGCCAATGCAGAGCAGTATGAATCCCGACGGGAACAGCGCCAGTCAGTCCTTAAGATATTACAGACATCTCCATGTTTTTTTGCTCATCACTAAAATTCAAGCCGTTTCAATCTCTAGAAAAGACCTGCGGCTATTATCGGACAGTTGTTTTACATTATGGCATGCTTCGCTTCCGAATTGGCAGGCTTGTGAGACCTGGCCCAGCGTCCAGAGCAGAGAGTCGTCGTGTTTCGTGCCAGGCCCACGAGGAGGATTCAATACCTTGTTTCCAAATGGATCATGGCCTCTCGCACAACCAAGGATACCAGGTAAAGCATTCTCGATTTGTATTCCAATTGGAGCATTAAAGGAACAAAACACGGCCTTATGGTATGGCATGGAATTTTCTGTCCCACAGTTTCTTTCTAGTGGGTGGGTTCAAAAACGGTACTGGTATGACCTTGCACGATTATTTGTTGTTCTATCTGACTTTGGGTCGCAATAGATCCAACCCATGAAACCGTCTTGTGGTTCTATTGCTCAGAAATAAGATTTACAGACTTTGCATGGAGACTTGTTCCTTGCAGAACCGGTGATGCACCGTTGTCGCAAACTCTGGGATACAATACTCCATACGGGAGGGCTCCGAGGACCCAATTCGGCGGTTTGTCGGCATTGTATGGAGCATGGAGTACGGAGTACCATAGGCTTTTTTGGTCAAGAGCCGGTGGTAACATGTTGCGACTAGTACCAGTGAGACAGGAGTTGCAAGGAAGTGAGAGAATAAAGAAAAATACAACAATAAAGTAGGAGAGGGGACAGGGAAGGCAAAATAGGGTTGACTTTGACCTTGTTTATCGCAATACAGTCAGTCTTATGGACGCGATGAAGTGATGAACCGCTGATTGCCGATCTCTTCAAACTTCAACGATCCGGACGTGCACTCTGATACGCGAATTCTATGTTCTCAGGAGAGGCAGCAACCATAAAACTACTAAAGACTATTGTTCTCGACCTCCGGTACCAGGTCGAGCCTTTCTGAATCAGTACATAGCATCCCACGTACCATGGTCAGTACAACGATGCGAGCAGGATATGGAGACCGAACACATTTTGTGGCTTCTTCCATGTGGTCATCGAAGCGACCAGTGGGCCATTCAGCCTGCGCTATTCGTCCATCGGCCGTCCCTGACCAAGTCTGCAGGGTCCCGACATATGATTTTTCCGGCCATTTTTCACTTGCACAGAGCCTATGTTTGCCGAATCCGGTGGAGGGTTGGATTGCGAACAGGAATGAAATACCAACCAGTAGTATACACGCAATTCACATTGCAGAGACTCGTTATTTGGCTGAGATGTATGACATCGATTAGAAAGAAAAAGAATGATTGGCAGCGATGCGAAACAACAGTTCTGCGATACATGCCTGTACCGTGCAGAGCAGGATCAATTATTGGTTTAGAGAAACTCAGGAGCATTCATGATTCGCTCGCCCTGCACCGTCATGTATTTATAGAAGCACTGAATCGCCTTCACAAGAATAGCTGATACATATAAATTGGAGTATACTCTACATACATAATAATATACGGAATAAAATCAATGTAGCATCTTGAAGTACTCTATATTTTGCGTACTTGTATGAATGCAGTGAAAGTGGCGAAATACACTTGTAGGAATTAGTGGTGGTACTGGTATGGTACCCTGTATTTTTTTTTTTTTTGTAATACCCGCCTGTATGTAATCTATCATGACAATACACCACAGTAGATCAGGCACAGTTAATCCAATCGAAGAAGAATAGGACTACATAGTAATGATCGTGGTAATAACAACAATGTGAATATTCTCTTGATTTTATCCCGATTTTTCTGACTGCTCTACATGCATTTCTCTTACTCTAACCCAAGTGAAAGCCCATAATCTGTGCACCAAAAGACCGAGTCGCTAGTTTCGTCGCCGCCCAGTTGGGTTTAGCCTGTCTTTCTCTCCACCCATCCTTTCTCTCTCTCCCTCTTTCAACTCTCTCAACTCCCTCCGTCTCTCTACAGCCTCTTGAACGCCCTCAATTCACCAACCAGATATTATATCGTTATCGTCAGTTGTCTTCTGGCTTTCTTCTTAACGAAATTCACGGCTCTCATTTTCGATCGTACGGTCGATTACACAACCGCCTTTCCACTACAGTATTGAATCGCCCCATCTTCGCTCCCGTCGCCTCCCGACCGACCGACCGACCGACCGACCGTCTAAACCTCCAACCTCCAGTCTTTTGCCTACGCCTAGGTGACTGACTGTTTTTATCTCCTTCTGAAGGACTGACCGGACCAAATACCCAGGAAGCCCGACAGGGCTGTGCGTAAACGCCATGTCTGGGCGACCACCTTCCGACCATTCTCGTTCGCTCTCGCGATCTTCTCAATCCCAGCGCGAGTCTTTCCAAGGCCAGGATACCGATTCAATGCATCACCATACTCCTTCCGGTCAATCTGCAAACCCCAATGTCTTCTCGGATGAATACTCGCTGGAACCGGTCGATTCTGAGCAGACCACCCTTACTCCTCGAAGTCCTTCCGTTTCCTCGATCGCCTCCTCTCATACTCTCCGTACAAACCAGCCACCTCCTGGGAAATCATACGACGACCCATCAAATGAATTGCAACCAACAGAAAATCCTTTTGGCGATGAGGCCCGTGTGTCCTTCGACGATCCCAACCGCTCGAGTTTGCCCCAGAAAGGGGTGCTGGACGCCTCCCACAACAACCGCGATTCAATAGCCTCCATTAATACCAACACCCCTTCCATTACACAGCGCAGTCAGAGCACCTCTTCCCGTTTCTCGATGCCCCCAAGAGCCCTAAGTCCTTATACCGGGGCCACCGGTCCTAGTCATCCCTACGCCATGTATCCTCAAGTTGGTGTTAGTCGTTCTCCGAGTGTGACGACGACTTCAACAGTTCGCCCCATGGACCGTCCCCTAGGAGATACGACCGCGCCACAACATCCATATGCCATGTATTCGCAGAATGTTGTGCTGGAAGAAGGCCTTGATACTCCCATAGACTCTCCCTTGGCAGGTACTATCGCAACCCCCCTAACTAATCCAACTGTGATACCCCTCGGCTTTCCCGGACATAATCAAGCCTACCAAAGGCCACCAGGTCGTGCAGACGATGATGTGGGGGATCTTATTGGTCCCGATGGACACACAGAGCAACTTCCTCCTTACTCCCGTTATCCCGAGAATGCGGCTCCAAAGATTGAAGATGGATTTGTTGAGCCCATTGGCGAGACTGAAGTCCCGCGTGATGGAATTCCCAATGCTACTGGTGGTCTCGAGCAAGGGCTAGGGGTCCAGCAAATGTCGGATGTGTCATCAAGGACGATGCTGCCGGAACAACAAGCAGCAAATGATAACAACAACATCATCAACAACAACAACAACAACAACAACAACAACAACAACAACAACAACAACAATGACAACAATAACGGCGATCAAGGGAACAATATCGGTGCCGAAACAGCTCCTGTTTCAGGCGTGATGGCGTTTGAGGAGAAGTTGAAAAGCAAGGGTAAAAAGAGGGCATGTTGCGGGCTGCCTGTATGGACGATCGTTTTGGTCGTAACCGTCATGGTGGTGGCAGCCAGTATCGGTGGTGCCATTGGCGGGGTGCTAGGGGCACGGAAGGCGGCAGACGAGGAGAAATCAAAGCCAAAGGGGCCCAATATTGTCACCGTAACTGCGACGCCCAAATCGGATGCGACCCCGATATCGACTATCCCAGCTAAACTCAAGTCTGTCCCCACTGGCTCATACATAATTCCGACCGATCTCAGAAACCAGTCCAAGTTCTGCATCTCCGATCCAGATTACAGAATGGCGTGGAGTTGCCAGTCGCAAGGCGGAATCCCTATTGAGGTTGATGGAAATAGTAGTAGACACACCGTCACCTTTCCTTCTCAGCCTTTTGATCCGTCGTCCATGGCATACGGTGCTCAGGCACCCCTCTTGAACGATCAAACCCAATCGTTGAGTTACGTGATGGACACTAGCGATTACAGCATGGGCCCAGCTCTGTTTTTCTACGCCTTGTTTGATAAGTTGGTTGTTCTTCCTCAGGACACATTTTCGTCAAGCTCAGTGTCATCATCATCATCGTCGTCGTCGAAACGATCAATCTCTGAATCGGACATTTTGGCTAGTTCGCTCAGTCGGAAGCAGGCGACACAGACTGGCGAGAAGCCTTGGTTTTGTTGGTGGAATGCCACGGTCTTGGAGTTCTTCCTCTACGTCAATGAGACGAGTCGGGAGTCTCACTATAGTTCCACCGCCACATTGACGTACGACACGGCCACCGAGACCCCCAGCCACGGCGCTACAACACAGAGCAGCGATCTTCCCAGTTATCCTCGCAGAATCAAGATGGGGGAGAAGCGTGACTACCCAGAGGCTAAGGCACCATACTGCCAACAAATGGAAGTGCTGGGCAGTGGAGATGTTCGTACATATTCTCCAGCCACGATCCAAGTCCACGAGGTCGAGCCAACTCCGACAACAACACTCAAGGGCGATGGCAGTGCTACCCAAACATATACCGCAAAAGCGGAATATGAAAGCGCGTGTTATTGTGCCTCTTTGACAGATTAATTCACCAAGCTCTGACGATAGTTTCTCATACTTCTGGCCTTTTTTTCCCTTCAAAAAAAGTATCAGCAAGGATAGAGAGCATGCATCATCGTACCAAAAAAGGGTTGCCTCTGGGGGATCATGGCGTCGGCGTTATCAAAGGGCGGTTTCGGAAACAGCTGCAATCTTTCTTTTAATGTGCATACGAACGATTGACATAGTGTTCTGTTGCGTGTCTTGGTCTGATTATTCCTTCTTCTCATTTTGACTATGGCGTCTCTTGTTGGCTTTTAACATCTATCTGTTCCTTTCTATGGCTTCGCATCATTCTGTTGCTTGACAACGCGGCTAGGTTTAAGCTTCTCTTCTTTTTCTTTTCTTTTTTCTTTTTCTCTTTTTTTTTTTTTTTTTTTTTTTTTTTTTTTTTTTTTCACGTTTCTCTTCCCAGGGACTTGAGCTTCTGTTCCTTATTATTATCTGCGAGACAGATTCTGACGGCGTTTATCGGGGAAAGGCGTGGTGCGGCCCAGGCACTTTCGGAATTGGCCAAGCACTGTCTATCTTTTATGTTGTTACTCTTTTAGTCTCTTCATCGGAGATATTGATCGATTTCAATCCAATGAATGGGTTTACATGCACTCGTCATTTTCAGTAAACCTATGCACAGTCCTGGTATAGCGTACTCGTACGCCAGCTTAGCCCGAAAGGGCAACCATCGTCTACTCTATTTGGGATATATTCTAATGAACGCTTATTAATTTCCTTTAATTAATAGCACCTTTCTCTTCCATTGCTCCGGGTTCCTGTTCTGGTTTGGTTGATGAAATGAAGGGTTGACGAGTATGACACGGTTGAAACGTCATCGCCGTTGGCGTCAATTACGCCACCAGAAGGCCTACCCGTTATAGTATAATAAGAATAATCACTTCTCTCTTTCAGCATTCATGAAAAAGTAGTTGCTCCGTTTTACAATTGAGCACAACAGACCTACAACCGTCTACAACCATCTAAAACAGAACAACGACGGGTAACCACCACATCAACCGTCGACGATGAACCCAATTCCGAGAGCATACTCTCTTTTGAGGACAACTAACGTCCCAATGCTTCGTGCTGTTTTCCGAACAACCATCCAGTCTCCCTCGTTGCGATTCTACGGCCAAAGCGCCTACGGAGGATACGAGAAAAGCCCTGCGAAGTCCGACATTTCACGTGCAAAGGAACATCCAGGTAAGTCCACACCACCCATCCATCCATCTACGAATAACTCTTTGACACCAGTAACAGGCCCTCCACCCCCAGACACCAAATCCTCCTCAACTTCCTCTCAAGAATCTACCGGTGGCTCCAGTCCAACATCCCCTTCCTCCCCCTCCCGCTCCGACCCCCAAGCCGAAGCCGAATCCCAGCAACCTTACTCTTCAACTGCGCCCGGCGCACCGAAGGACCCCGAGAAGTCTGAAGCACACCAGATCCAGCGCGAGCCGTCGAATAAAGCACATCCGACTATTACTACTGGGAAGCAGTCGCCAAATGTGGATGATGAGGGACATCGTCGGAAGGATATCCCGGAGGATGTGAAGGAGCATAACAGGGGAGTTGAGCAGAGGCATGACCGATCGTATAATCAGATTACGGATGAGGGGAAGGTGCAGAAGGGGTTCTAATCAGGAGATATATAGATGAGGATGTGGTATGTGAGAAATTTTGTTGTTATACCCTGGTGAGGGTTTGTTTTACATAGGGATATGTCTAATTACTACTGGTTGTAATGTTAAATGATAGTCCAATTTGCGTCATTGTCGGTCACCAATAGTTAGAGCAAATCGTTGCCTTAATGTCATGCCAACCAGGCAGAATATCTGTTCGGTACTTTGTAATCCAGGCGCAGCAGGGGACGGTCGCATAGATTCAATGCTTCAATGATTCAAATAGGAGCGTCTTCATATTTGGTTTAGGTACATAGAAGTAAAAACCTCATTGGTCCACCCAGAAACAAGTCACGTTGTCTGGTACCTTAATGGCCGAACGCGGATCCTCCGTTCTCCGCTCAAACAAGTTGTCTCGATCTCGCTCAGGAGTCCGTTCTTCGATTACCGCAACCCCCCGTTCCATTGTTGCACGCGCTTGTCTTTGCTATACCTAATTTGTTCGGCTTGATTGAACAACCTGTTAATTACCGGTCAAAATGGGCGCCATGAAGAACAAGTACTCCGTCATTCTCCCGACCTACAATGAGCGGCGCAATCTCCCTATTATGTGCTGGCTTCTGGAGAGGACGTTCCGGGAGAAGTATGCTCTTCCCTTTCTTTTTTTGTGCTTATCATCATACCCAATTGAGCTCCTGCTAACGCGATTGTTTCCAGCAACCTCGACTGGGAAGTAATCATCGTCGACGACGGTTCCCCTGACGGCACCCTCGAAGTCGCCAAACAACTGCAAACCCTTTTTGGCCCCGAACACATCGTCCTCAAGCCACGCGCCGGCAAACTCGGTCTTGGAACCGCCTACGTGCACGGCCTGCAATTCGCCACGGGCAACTTTGTTATCATCATGGACGCCGACTTCAGCCACCACCCCAAGTTCATTCCCGCCATGGTGGGCATTCAGAAGGAGACGGACGCGGATATTGTCACTGGGACTCGGTACGCGAGCCGCAACGAAATCAAGGGCGGTGTCTACGGATGGGATTTGTTCCGGAAGTTCACTTCGAGGACGGCCAATTTGATCGCGGATGTGATGCTCATGCCTGGTGTGAGTGATTTGACGGGGAGCTTCCGGTTGTATAAGAAGAGTGTGTTGGAGAAGGTTATTCATAGTACTCAGAGTAAGGGATACAGTTTTCAGATGGAGATGATGGTGCGGGCCAAGGCGATGGGGTACAAGGTTGCTGAGTGTCCGATCACTTTTGTGGATCGGTTGTACGGTGAGAGTAAGCTGGGTGGTTCGGAAATTGTGGAGTACCTGAAGGGTGTGTTTTCGTTGTGGTTGAAGGTTTAACTTGTCTCCCCTGGTATATCTATTGCCATGGAGGTTGATTTATATACCCGTTTGGTCCGGTGTTTCTGTTCATGGTTTATTGGCTCAGGGTTTCACGTTCCGTTTCTTAGTATGTACACTAGAGTAAAAAAAAAATAAAAATAAAAAATAATCTGCATCTGGACTTCTTTAAAGACTGGTCAAGTAACGAGTCACCCGAGCAATCAGTTCATCCTGTCCTTCAGCCTTGACATTGTGGCTGGCACCGGGAATCACCGCACTGCCCTCAGAATCATACTTCTCAACACCTCCAGCATTCGCAGCCTCCTTCCACCTCTGCATCAGCTTCGCCTTATCAACCCACGGCGCCCCATATTCATCATTGCCCGAGTACAGGAACATCATCTTCGTCTTCAGCAGCCCCCGCTCCGCAACAACCCCAAACGTCTCCTTTAACCGCTGATCCGTCAAATCAGAACTAAACAAGTCATCCTCCGCAGGATTCTCAGGACTATCCGGACTCGCCAGACTCATAAAACGCCGCGCGCTAAGAGGTGTGTCAGCAGGGAACCCGGCCTTCGCTGTGAGATTCATCGGCAAAAGAGCGTCTAGTTTCTGCTGGTAGTCACCAATAGTGTATGGCTGCTGTCTTGCAAACGCAACGAGCTGGTCAAATGCAGCCCGTGCCTCGTTCCCCATCGCCGTTCCCTCGTCAGCCTTGAGCTGAGCCTCCAATCCCTCACGATCTGACATGGGAGCTTGGAGAATAGCACCATCGAGTTCCGGGCGGGTAAGATGTTTCAATCTTCCCTGGAACTCGTCAGGGCGTTGCGGAACGGGGTTGGGCGTGTGCAGGTAGTGCAGCACATCCTGGCTTCCGGTGGAGTGGCCCATGATCACGACTTTTCCGGAGGGCTTGCGCTCCTGGACATATTTCACACATTGCGCAATCTCTTCAACGTCCTGGTCGAGACTGCCGACGCCCCAGCCGCCGTAGGAGGAGGAGAGTAGGAGGTGGAAGAGGGACCAGTCGGTTGGCTCGAGGGCCTTTGCCAGTGGGGCCACATAGGGGACCGTGCCGAGGCCGTCTGTGAGGCCTCCGATGAAGAGGATTGCGTTCGGTTTGGGGGTGTTGGAGGTGAATTCGAATGCGGTTAGTCTGGGAGCCTGCCATGCTGTTAGTTGGAGATGTTTCCGGGATACAAAAATCAATCGTACATATTGGTGGAGGATTCCCTGGTGCGAAGGGCTCGACATGGCTGCAATCAGAACGTCTCTATATCTATCAGGTTCAAGTTAGGTCTATGGATGATGTTGTTTGTTTGATGACGTTCAGTTGTAGCCGACGTGGGGTTTTGTATGGCGGGGTGGCCCCATGTTCCGTATCCATTCCCTCACTCTGCATGTCCTACCAGGCCTATTACTAATATGTTCAGAGTGCAGGCTTCCTAAGGTCTCTCTTAGTCAAGATTATTCTGTTTTAAATCTCTTTTTATTTTGCCATGTTGAGATGAGAGTAGAGCGCCATCGGAGCTAAATTGATGCGCATCTCCGCCAAGATCTGAAAAGATAAGAGAGCTTTTATCTTGGCATCTACAACCATCCATCTCTATTGCTACGGACAATGTAGCTTTTCTGCAATCGAATCGGATATGCTTACATGCCACAAAGATGTGATAGCTCTGGTTATTATTCATATAAGGGCCAACATTAGTCTCTAGCACAAGGGGTGAAGAGTCAAAACACCCTGTTCCATACCTTGATTTCTGCCAAACGAACCCCAGTTGAGAGTCGTGAAGGCATCTATCAGCTGGACCACTCTAACCATGCCTCGTGCGCACAGGTCAACTCGCTATTCAGGGGGCAAAACTAAATATACCATCGATCCATTTGAAATCGCCGGTCTCAGCGGGGACTCTGATATCGGAGAGGCAGGTGGGTCGTCAGCAGTCAAAGTGCTAGACGAGGATTCAGAAGAAGACTTTCAACATGCATCAAATGATGAAGATGCGGAAGAAGAGGAGGACGAGGAGGTGGAGCCGGAAGACGATGATGGGCCCGAGTTTGCTGAAGGAGAAGCTATGGACATCGATGGACCGGCATTTACTCTAACAGGTCGAGGGGAAAAGAACCCAAATGCAAAGAAAGAGAAAGCTGTGTCTCAACCAGACACCAAGAAAAAACAACTAAGTGGGCCTAAACCGGACGAGACGCGTTCCCGAGGCATTTTAAACACATCCGATCATGTCGGGAAGTCAGTTCACCTCCAGTTTACCTTTGGAACAGACGAGCGCGACTTGTTAGCTATATTGCATGCGAGGGAGCGGTGGGCGAAAGGAATCGACTCGGGGTTCCCCAGCCGTGCATCATTGAACACAGTCCAAACAGCACCTGATTACGCTTACGGACCGACATATGGGGCCGATCCTCAAGATGTACAGAATGAGAGCACCCGTGGTTGGGACTGGTACTATGACAGGGATGTTGGGGAGAAGTTCAGGAAACGGCAATGGCTAGCCAAAATCAAAGAAGATGAAGGCCGTCGCTATATACCTCAATCAAAACCAGGGAAGCATACTGTGCTCATGGGGCTGGCTGATAATCAGAAGAAGTTTTCATTGGGACAGTTTGAATCGATTAATTTCGGAGACGCATGGGGGCCTGCAGAAGCGAAAAGGAAGCGAGAAGGATGGGTGTTGAACATGGGCCAAAAGATTCAGTCCATGGCTTGGGCACCGAATCAAAATGGACTCGTCCAGTATTTGGCTATCGCTTCTCACATCACTGAAGAACAAAAGAGCCAATACCCTGATCCTCTAGCAGATAAAGTGTCACCGGCATTTCGGCCTTCACCACCATATCCGAGCGCATTGCAGATCTGGGCTTTCAAAGCCAAGAGAGACGAGTCACTGACAAAAACGCTTGATATGGAATTCAAGCCACGGCTACGACTGGCCTTATGCACCGACTGGGGAGACCTGCGGCGTATAGCCTGGTGTCCGTTCCCTCGCGCCAAGCGAGATGAGGACGATGAAGATTTTTTGAAGAACGTTGGGCTTCTGGCAGGCATATGGGGAGATGGATATGTAAGGGTCATTGATATCAAAACTAACAGAGATCCTAACGTTACTGAATTTCGTAAGTCACCAAAAAAAAAAAAAAAACGAATAGTGAGTGGATCTGACCACAGCACGAAACAGACAAAGTCCTTTCTCCTGCCTTTACAGCCAAACCACCTTCGACATTGTGTACATGTGTGGCCTGGCTCTCTCCAACTGACATCGCTGTTGGTTGTGCGAACGGATTCGTCGCAATCTGGAGCATCCTGTATTTGCAAGACTCATCATCAAACCACCCTCTTCCGTATTTCTACCAGCAAATTCACTCGACATATATCCTCAATATCACCCCCGCCTATCCCGCACACCCACATATCTTCGGTACCACTTCAATGGACGGCGAGACTCGCCTAACATCATTCCTCGACTCGCAGAAGGACATGACTGAAACAAACCGCATGCGAATGGGTTCACCTCATATCTCCTTCTCTCCTTTTCTTCAATCATTTGTCTCCAGCGACGAGAATGACTTTGCTCGACTCATTACCCTCCGACGATTTTTCGCGATTACCTCCATTGCAAGACTCCCCAGTTCTGTATCTGCTCTGGCGCCATGCAGCCCCTGCCATCCGAGTCTACTATTTGGATGCTCAGGAGGAGCAGTGGTCGTGACAAATCCACTCAGGAGACTCATGCACTCAAAACAGAAGCAGTGGCAGCAAACATGGTTCGTGCATGATTGGGTTCAAGGCCCGGAGAAGGAGGGTTCTGGTATTAGTCGGTTCCAGGATGGGTTCCGCGCGGAGAGCGTGAGTCTTTTACGGAGTATGGCAGGGGATTGGAAGATGGTTAATGGAACTATGGTTATTACTATACATGAGGAGGAGACTAATGTCACATCTGTAGCGTGGAATCCTAACCAGGTTTGTGCGGGATGGGCGAGTGCTGGGATGGGATGTGGGTTGATTCGGGTTGAGGATGTTGCTTTGTCGTGAGGCTGTACATACTCTTGAATACATATTCAATGAGTGATCTACTAGAGAGCGAGGCTAGTCTATTTTGGAAGAGTCTCCACACGTGATGTCACTTGGAATTTCACTTGGATTCGAGTTCTAGCCTATTCTATTATAAAATCAGGATATTACCATGGTAACATCCCACGAAAATAGCGAGTCAAAGCGAAAAGCGACAAAGAAAAATAATGGCAGTGGCTGGCTGTTTTCCCAGCCTCTCAGTTTTTTGCTAATCAACCATGAGTGGTTGACTTGATAGTCACTTGTTCTACAAAAGTACCTTCTAATTCAGAGAATTTATATGTAGGCTTGCTTTCTCTCAACATCCCATTTTAGCCATTCTCCAAAGATCCATCGCATACTAGCTACCTTGATACTGCCATAGCGCATTCAAAATTTTGCACGGAACCAACTACATCAGATATAAGAATATTCCAGCTGACCTGAAACGTCTTCGATTCCAGAAAATACAATGCGTTTCTCTTCAACAGCTGCTTTATTTGCACTCTCTTCTTTGTGTGCTTCCTATGTTCTGCCTTTCGTCCATCCACAGCAGGCCAGTGACAATCTAATGCGACGAGAGCTACCATATGCCGTGGTCAACGTTGACGGTGATGATCAGACAACTAGCAACTCCCACTCGAGCAGCAGCAGCAAAACATCTCCAGTCATTCAGACAGCTGTTCAAACCATGACTGCGTCGAGTCCTCCATCCCCACCGGTGACTGTCACGGTGACTACGACTGCCTCCTCAACTCCTATCATTTCGTCATTTCCGTGCAGCAGCAACAGCAGGCCCGTGTCCGGTTTGAGTTTGCCTCCATTGAGTAGAGCTGGGACTTTGATCACTGCGCCTAGCCCTAGGCCTAGCAGCACGGCCTCTTTGGTATCGGGCCAGACGAGCAGTGGCAGTCTGACTAGAACTGCTCGTGTATCATCAACCACGGATCACAATTGATTTATATCTCCTTAGATTGCATGGAAATTCGTGGCGAGGACCGGCCTCGAGGAATTTTATGCTTGACGAATATTCTATAGGTACTACGGAGCCTCTATAAACGGGTCTGGGGCCTATGAGCCGTGCAAACCATTCGATTCTCTTCATGATTAATTATGCTTTGGCACGGTCTAAACAAAATAATGAGAAACATGTGCAACGGGCGTTCTCAATGGGTAGTTAATGTTGATTCCTGTTGATATTGTATCCTCTCGGCACCAATGTCTGTCCAGCTGGATTGATCTATGATAGAGACATGATAAATAGACTCATTAACTAAATTTAAATTGTCAAGTGCAATAAATATCTATTTCCTATGGACAACGACTGGTAGTAATATGTATACAGAGCGCGGCATCATCTCTTGGCATTTGCCCGCTTTAGCGTGACGGAACTCGTTGCGTCGCCGTCCGATCCCCAGACGACAAGTCGACCAACTATTCACGATACCTTCTCTTCTTCCCTGCTTTTTGCTTTTCTTTCCCCGATTAATACATGGGAGGATAGCTTGCTAAATTCCCTGCTGTTAGAGTGCTTCTCTAACTCCATTCTGCCCTCCTCGACGTCACTTGCAGCATACCTCAGTCGCCGTCGTCCCTCGTCCCTCGTCCGTCGTGTGTCCTCTCTAGTATCCCACCTGCAAACGCAACTTCCTCCCTCGACCTTCATCCATTATGTCCAGCCCGATATCTCCTCCCGAAGATCAGACTCGTCTCCTCGAGGAGGCATTGGGGGTGGTTCGCCAGCAGTCGCAAATGATGCGAAAGTGCCTCGAAACCCCCGGGAAGCTCATGGATGCGCTCAAATGCGGGTGAGCTACATATGCATCCCCTCCTTCCTGTCTACCATTATTTATTTTTCTACGGGAGACAGCGAAAGCGACATCTGAATAAATGACTAACGCGATACCGATGCCACGTCAATTGGTTTATTCAGGTCTACCTTAGTTTCTGAATTGCGGACTCCCAGCCTAGGCCCCAAGCAATACTACGAATTGTACATGGCGGTTTTCGACGCATTGCGACACCTTTCCGTTTACCTGAAAGAGAACCACCCTGTTAACCACTTGGCCGATCTGTACGAGCTTGTTCAGTATGCAGGCAACATCATTCCACGGCTTTATCTCATGATAACGGTGGGCACGGTTTACATGTCCGTGGAGGATGCCCCGGTTAAGGAGATCATGAAGGATATGATGGAAATGAGCAGGGGTGTGCAGCATCCAATTCGCGGTCTTTTCTTGAGATATTACCTGTCTGGTCAGGCTAGAGATCACTTGCCCACAGGAACTGGTGCCGGGCCAGAGGGCAATATTCAGGATTCGATCAACTTCGTCCTGACCAACTTCGTCGAAATGAACAAATTGTGGGTTAGATTGCAGCACCAGGGCCCTTCGCGAGAAAGAGAAAAGCGGATGCAAGAGAGACGGGAGCTGGAGTTACTGGTGGGCAGCAATATCGTTAGGCTCAGCCAGTTGGTAGATCTGGAAGGTTATAAGTCGGGTATCTTGCAGGCATTGCTAGAACAGGTCGTCCAGTGTCGGGATGTTCTTGCGCAGGAGTATCTGCTTGAAGGTGAGAAGACACCTCTGTTGACGCACATCCTAGGATTGAATGCTAAATGTTGACACTCTACTTCGCAACCTAGTGGTCACGAAGGTGTTCCCCGATGAATTCCACCTGCATACTCTCGACCTCCTTCTCTCCTCGATTGCTAGACTCAATCCGTACGTGGACTTGAAGAAGATTGTCATTGGACTCATGGATAGATTGTCGGCATTTGCGGCTCGAGAAACAGAGTCGGCCGCGGACCCGAATGCAAGGAAACAGAGAGAAGAAGAAGCTGTCGAGAAGCTGCTCGAGAAACTCAAAATTTTCGAAGCTTCTAAGGATGAAGCGGCCGAGAGCGCAGAAGCTGGCGCAGCCCAGGAGAACGGAGTTGAGCAGCCCTCAACTGGAACACCCGAAGATGCTGAGAAGAAGCCTGGAAGAGAAGAGAACGCAGCTAGCACTGACGGCGCAAACCCGAACATTCCTTCCGATGTCGCATTATACTCCATATTCTACGATCAGGTGGTCAATCTTATCCAGACTCGCGGCCTGCCTATTCAGGATACTATGGCATTATTGGTGTCTTTGGTTAACCTGGCCCTGAACACCTACCCAGACCAATTAGAATATGTCGATAAGATCCTGGATTTCGCGACTAAAAAGACCTCTGAGTACACTGATCACGCTGACCTGCATTCTCCTCCGGCACAACAAAACCTCTTGCACCTTCTTCTTGCACCCCTTCGCTCCTATACCTCTATCTTCACAGCTTTGGCCCTGCCGCACTACCTTCCACTCCTCACTGCTCAATCTTATCCCACCCGACGATCGGTTGCTGGTGAAATTGCTCGCAGCCTTCTCAAGAACCGAACTCTGATTACGACGACAGAGAACTTGGACCGCATCCTGCAAGCCCTTAGAGTTGTGATCAAGGAGGGCACACAGCAAGCCATGGGGTATCCTGGATCCCAGCGGCGAGGAGGAGAAACTGATGAGACCATTGAGGAGCAAGGGTGGCTTGCGAGATTGGTGCACCTGGTCCAGTCTCCTGAGAATGATACTCAACTTAAAGTATGAACCCACTTAAAATAAGCTTTACGAGTCTTCAACGTGACTAACGTCTATTCTAGCTCCTCCAAGCAACCCGCAAGGCCTATGCGGATGGCAACGAACGAATCCGATACACAACCCCAGCAATCATCACATCGTCGATACGGTTAGCCCGCAGACTGAAGTTCCGCGAACACTATGACGACAACTGGCAATCGCAATCCTCAGCACTCTACCGGTTCATGCATCAGTGTGTCAACAACCTCTACCAGCGTGTAAATCCCGGCTCCGCCGACCTGTCGTTGCGCTTGTTCGTTATGTGCGGTGAAGTGGCCGATCAGACTGGTTTTGAAGAGTTCAGCTATGAGTTCTTTGCTCAGGCATTTACGATTTACGAAGACTCCATTAGCGACTCGCGTGCTCAGTTCCAAGCCGTATGTATCATTGCAGGTGCCTTGCATGGGACACGGGGTTTCTCCAAAGAGAATTACGACACACTCATTACCAAGACTGCTTTGCATGGCAGCAAACTACTCAAGAAACCTGACCAGTGTCGCGCGGTATACCTGGCAAGCCACCTCTGGTGGATTGTGGAGAACCCACAGCGGGAAGAAGATCCCCAAAATGTAAGCCAAAGACTCCTTTAGACCAGGAACCACAGCAACTCTAACAATGATCCAACAGCTCTACCGCGATGGCAAACGCGTCCTCGAATGCCTCCAACGTGCCCTCCGCGTTGCAGATGCCTGCATGGACACCGCCGTCTCCGTCGAGCTCTTCGTCGAGATCCTCAACCGCTACGTCTACTACTTCGACCAGCAAAATGAGACCGTCACGACTAAGTACCTCAACGGCCTCATTGAGCTCATCCACTCTAACCTGCAGACGAACGAGGATGAACCAAATCCTAGCCTCGAGGGCCCGAAGCGCCATTTCCAGCGAACGTTGGATTATATCCGGTCGAGGGAGTATGAGGGTATTGTCACGGAGGCTAAGCAGTGAGCTAACTATTGAGTATGCAATGACCGTTCTTTGAAATGCATATTGTTCTACGCTTTCTGTTCTAATGTCGTTTTTAATTTGATTTGGCCTGGCACTGGTATATTGTTCGAGTCTCTTTCTTGTTGATACATAGGTGTATCATTGTTCATTGTTCCCCCATACCCTTTTTTCCTGTCTTGTTTTTCTTCACGTCTATTGTCAGAATAGAAAGATATCAGAGCGAAGAAATATATTTTTTCTTTTGGCTCTCTAAATGGAGCGATAGATCTTGATTTATTATGTTCTCTCTTAAAACAAGAGCAAATACCGAACCCATATCGGACGCCGCAAGTTCACAAGTAGCAAATCCTAACTCCTGATCCAAGAATATTCCCATATTCCCCGCTTCTATGCATCAAAGATTACAAGCAATACGAAGTAGATAATATTCCGAGTCAGAAGACAGCAACAAGAAAAGACTCTTGTGAAGCCAAATCGGATCATGCAATTGGTTTAACACGGAGTGGGTAGAACCCCATGGGAATCGCTGCAGAGTGGGGGGAAATAACTCATACACACAAACACCATTGCAAAATGGCAAATAGAAAAAGAAGTGCAAAGAGGAAGACTCGGACATGAGAAGTAGGAAAGACGAAAAGAGTACCAAGGAGGATGAGAGGAAATGAGGACATGGCGGAACGCTTAACTCCGGTGTAGAAATTTCAGCAGTTCATCCCAAAGCGTAAAAAGGTAGTAGTGGAGTTGAAGCCAAACGTCTAGAAGCCGGTTGGAGGAGAAGTAAACTGCCGTAGCACGGAAGAAGTGGAAATGCCGCCAAATACTGGTACGCTGCTATTTGTAATTGGACTCCCGATCTCACCGGGGACAATGCTGCCTCTGTGGCCTGAAGCAGCACTGATAGTATCCGACTCGAACTTGACGAATTGTCCATTCTCGTTGTCGCGGATCGAAAACGAACCACCCCCGTTTTGGGGGTTGCCTTCCGTGTCGCAGATGTCGAGCATCTCCTTCAAGGAAATAGCAGGCTCGCTAGGCGGTTTTAACTGCTCTATTTGGCGAAGAACAAGGTGCACATCATGGTAGCCGCTTGCATCTTTAGAAGGAAGAATGGCATTAAGCTGCTTGCAGGCTTGTATCACCAATAACCGAATCGTAACAGGCCGCGACGTGTGTGTACGGTGGAAACCTCCAGCCCCGAAAGCGTTGTTTGACCAGCCGCTTCCTACATACATAGTTAATATCGACCAAGGACGCTAAAAGAGCATAATAAGCTACTTACCAGGTCCAGTGCCCCATGTTGTTGGCCCAGGGAATGGAGAGGTACCAAAGGGAAGTGGTGGTGGTCCCCAAGTGTTGCTCCCTACTCCACTAGGATTCAATGAGAAATTAGGAGGTTTCGACGCTGTACAATCGTTAGTCATCTAAGTCGTTGATTCAATTCAATGATTGAAGGTTGACATACCAAGAGGGTCAACAAAATATGACGGTGCCTCAAAGCTAGCACGAGTTGGCCCTCGGAAAGGTCCCGGTACCGTTGCACCTGGAAGAGATTGAGATAAACTCGAGGGCAATGGCGCATCAGTGTCGTCGAGAAGGGCACTGCTGCCTAGATGTGTGCTTAACTCTTCCACATCTTGCTTTGCAGTAGTACGCCTGTTTCCGTGCTGTTGATCCTGCGGAGCCGTACTGGAAGGACGTTTGATTGGACTGGGTCGGGAAATCGGGAGGGGCTGTGTTTGGGTATTTAGAGGGGACCGTTCAAAGGAGTTAGACGGCTGTCTAGAGTGAACCTGCGACAGTCCATTCTGATGCGGAGAGAATGCGTTCGCCACCGGCTGCTGGCCATGGAAGGGAAGCCCATGCCCCAGATCGAGCGGGAAACCTCGTCCAGGCGGCATCGGACGGACTCCATTAATCCCTGGAGGAACCGGTATCCCATTTGGTGCAGGGAACCCGCGCAATGGGCTCATGAGAGATCCAGTGTGTGGCGGGTATGCAGGCAACTCTGGGCCCATTGGCGGTCGAGGAGGCATACCTGATAGACCAGGGGGGGGATGAGACGGCAAGCCGTTGATGCCAAATAACCCCGGGGGATGAGATCTAGCTGTGGAACCGAGAGGAGACAACGGCGTAGACGGTTGAGGAGTATGTAGCATCGGATGCTGTGCAAGTCCCTGTCTGGACGAGGTTCCAGATGGAGGCATAGATCGCGGAGAGACGGAGGGTTGCGAATGTTCTGCACTGGCGGCCTGCGATCGTGGCGACGATGTGTGCGAGCCCTGACGAGATGGTTGACGGACCCTGGCGGGCGTAGGTGCCTTGGGGACTACGGGCGTAGCGATTTGAGAGTGCGGCGACGGCCCCTGGGGAAGTGGCATGTTGTACGGAATAGGGACACTTGGAAGGATCGGTTGAGTCTTGACCTCCCGCGTTTCTTTCTCTCGTTCCTCTTGTTCCTTTCGCCGGGCCTCCTCACGCCGCTTCTTTTCCTCACGATGTTTTTTCTCGGCGTCCGCCTGTCGTTCTCTCTCTTCACGGAGGCGTCGTTGCTTCTCGGCTTCTTTGCGTACACGCTCTTCCTCTTGGGCTTTTCGCTCAGCTTCCCGTTTCTTTCGCTGCTCTTCACGTTTGCGCCGTTGCTCTTCCTGTTTCTTCTCCTGTGCGGCCTTCGCTGCAGCTTCCTCTGCAGCCTTCTCCGCCTCACGCCGCGCCTTTTCTTCTTCCTTGGCCTGCTTCTGAAGTCGCTTTTTCTCCTTCTTCTTTTCGGCCTCTCGGGCTTTCTTGGCGGAGCGCTGTTCGTTCCGGTTTTCCTCTTCCAAAAGCTCCTCGATGAGCTTTTGTTGTCGCTGTTCGGCGACCTTCTCCCGATACGCTGTTAAGACGCGCTGTTCAAACATTCGGGCCGCAAAGATCTGAAACATTCGTCTTCCTTCCTCCATGCGTTGCTCTTCGGTCATGGCGTCCTGAAAAAACTCAGTCAGCACGCACCGTCCCTGCAAACATGGCGAAGAGAATGGGCCAACAACTCCAGGGCACACCATTTCATCTTCCTCATAATCCTCTTCCTCCTGACTATCATAATCTTCATCCTCTTCATCATCGTAATCTTCATCGTCGAGAGGAGCGTGGTTGTGGCCGCCATGGAGGGATTGATGTGCTGCAGCGATTCCGTATTGGGTATCTTCCTCCCGCTGCATTCGACGTTCGGCTAACTGTTCCATCATGTCGATAAAATGTTTTCCATCGTTCTTTAATAAATCGTCCGCGACTGTAAGGATCCCATCTACATGAGGAAAAGTCAGATATCGTTATCCTGAAAAAGGATCCATATTCAAGTTCATAAGGCCGTGCTATCCTCCTACCTTTTACCGTTAGGCTGTTTCCAAAGGCAAAGAAATCCGCGCGGGCCGCACGAGTGTCCTCGTCCTCAAGATCCTCGTCTTCCTCCTCTTCATCGCTGTATGGCTCATCGTCCTCGTCCTCTTCATCATACTCTTCTTCTTCCAAATCTTCTTCATCCTCTTCTGGCAATTCATGAACACGGCCTCGTGAAGGATGGAATTGACCATGTGTTCTGGTATGTTGGCCAGGGGATCGTAATGGTGGATGATATAAACGAGGAGGGGGGACGATCGGCGAGTTCTTCTCGAAGGAACCTTGGTTATAATTGGCGTACTGTTCGAGCTCTTCGTAGTACGCATCATAGAGCACCTCGAGCTCCTCTTCGATGGCCGTCCGCTTTCGCCCGCACACAGTACAGCTGCACGAATGTTTCTGCTGCTCCTTCATCTTCTTCAAGACCGCATCCTTCTCCACCTTGACCAATTGTCGTCGTTCCTCCTCGCCTAATTCAAGCCAAAAAGTTTTAATATTTTCTCTTTCTTCCTGTGTCGAAGTATTCCAGATACTGCGCTCTTTGGCCGATTTCAAAATCGCGCGGGGTCCGAAATGCGGGGGGAGAGGGGGAGGAAAGGAGTGCGACATGGAAACGGATGGAGTAGATCGAGGGGTAGAGCTGCCATCCGCAGCAATCCGAGAACCAGATCTGCCCTTTTTACCCTTTCTCTTCTTAGATTTCCTGCCCGGTACTGCTTGGTGAACATGATTAGATGTCCCGTGATACGCATCGATAGAAACTTGATCATCATCATCGGAATACATGTCTCCATTGGTAGAATGGTGTGGTTCAACATCATCCAAATCGGGCTCATTGTAGGGGTGGTCCTCCAGTCCTGCGTGTTCAGTAGCATCTGTCGACGCATATCCGTTCTGAAGATGACTATCTGCGGCCAAACGAGCAGCTTGTTTTTGCCTTCTTTTCTGCTTCTTGCGGTTCACGGTTGGAGCCATCGGGTTCGAGGTTTGGTTCTCTTTGAGCGCATGCGCCTCACCGTTGGTGGGACGCGTTGAAGGGCGGTCGGACATGGTGGGATCTGATCGAGGGGGGTTGGGAGCGTGCGGAGAGGTCAAGGAGTTCTGTACTGTTTTGGCTGCTGAACCAGCCTTTACAGGCATGGAGGCGACGGCGAATGTCTCCCCCTTATCCTATCAGGTTCCAACAGTAATTAGAACCAAAACGGCCGCGGAAAACGATAAAATGTAACGCACTCACCGAGCGCTAGGTGAAAGAACGAATGGCGCTTAGAGCCGTCAGCAAGCCCCCACACTAAATGTCGCCTTTTCGCCCTCCTCCGGGCAAGGATATTGACTCACGGGAGCCAGTAGCGGAGCTATGAGGCCAGCGGTAGAATCCAGAGTGACCGAAACGGGAACGAATGAAAGCGGAGAGAGGGGTGGAAAAGGGACCCTGGCCGCACGTCTATCGATACCTGGCGAAGCAGTAAACGAGCCGAGAGAGAAACGGTAGCCGAAGGGTCGGTCGGGGAATCGAATACGAAGCGAAATATAAGGCAACAAGCGCACGGGAGGCTGGAGATGGGGTGGTTAGACTGGAGAGAGGACGGAGAGACTGAATGGATCTGGATGGTTAGTGGATCTTTGACGCCGCCGCGTGACTAAGGCGGGCGCGAATAGGCGCCGTAAGCGAAATTGAAGCCTGAATGTATAGGCATTAACAGCAATTGACAGGGCTTTGCAGGATATTAGCCGAATGACAATGGGGGTATTAATGGTAGAATTTTAATCGCTATACTGCTGGGAATACGGTAAAGCCGATTTGAATATCGATTGAAGCTATGCTCGGCTAATCTGCGCTGCAATAACGGCTCTAATTACCCCGTCCATACTCCATACAACTAAAGGAACATACAAATCTCTTGCAACAGATTAAACTCCTCAGATCCAAACATCTGAGACGCTTGTCAAGCGACTAAAATCAACGGGTGGGCTTCAGTCCAACTGTATTCCGTTCATCGACCGGCCGATCTCATCCTTTACTTTGATTACGGGTTCAATGCCTTATTAAGACAAAAGGCCCGGGTCCATTTATGTATTTTTTTGAGTCTGGATTCCGGGTCTTCCAGCTCAATTCTTTTCGATTCTTCTTATATTTCTTTCCTCCCCTCTTCTACTACCCAATAATTGTTCTGCATACTCCGTGCGGATTGCGTCCTGCCAGTGGCCGATCCATTTATTATTATTATTTACTGCTGGTCAGCCTCGCCTCGACCGCCTTCCAGAATTCCTCCCTCCACCCCCCTCTCTCTCCAAAGGGCCCTTATCATCGCCTCCATCGCTGCCCTGTTTCTCCATCATTTTCTCCTTCAGTTTCAATTGTTAAAGGGGGAGGGGACCAGTTGGTCAACTTTTTTGGCTATTCGTTCGACCCTTTCTGCAACCGAATCGAATCGAGAAGTTGTCCCTTACGCTAGTGCCCCCGTTGCCCGATTGTTTCGCATTACATCGGGCTTGAAACCACGCCCTCTCCGTCGCCCGCCTGCGGTTTTCCCTTTTCTGCTCTCGGATTTTGGATCGCAGTGTTTCTTAGAATTTCATTACCGGGAATTCAGGTGACGACCGTTGGACAACCATGGCGCAGCAACCAAATGACAATGTTATGCGAAGGTACGTGTAAGACGGCAAGGGAGAATTGAATCAGAAACCATTCCGGATCCCACTTTTCATCGGTTCTTATGGCCTTTTTTATACATATATGAAAGATGTCCAGGCTGGGCCGAGATAAACCGGGCTGGATTGCATTGAGCAGTTCCAGATTGTCGCACGGTATTTAGTTGGGAAAGCAGGGCAGGCCTATAGCAAACCGGACCTTTTATTTTATTTTTTTATTTTTTTTTTGCTCAGAGAACAGTACACTGACCAAGGAACGCATAATTGCAGGAAGCTGGTGATTATCGGAGATGGTGCATGTGGGAAAACCAGTCTTCTCAGCGTTTTTACATTGGGGTATTTCCCAACAGTGAGTGTTTCAAAATTGTCCTATTCATATCAGATGACAATGGCTAATGTTTGTTATCATTGCAGCATTATGTTAGTGAACCCGTTTTGCCGTCCGTTCGAGTGCATATCCGAAATCTGACTGAATACACGTTGATCAGGTCCCTACCGTTTTTGAGAACTACGTGACGGATTGCAGAGTTGATGGTCGCTCTGTGCAATTAGCATTGTGGGATACTGCAGGTCAGGAAGACTACGAGCGATTGCGACCTATGGCATATTCTAAAGCCCATGTCATTCTGATCGGTTTCTCCGTCGATACCCCTGATAGTTTGGAGAACGTGAAGCACAAGGTTCGTTTAATCACGCATATCCTCCGACAACATTCAAGTCTAACTAAAACGATTATAGTGGATGGACGAGGCAAACGAGCGGTGCCCTGGCGTTCCTATCATATTGGTCGGGTTGAAGAAGGATCTTCGCGATGATCCACTTGCGATAGAGGAGATGAGAAAGAAATCGCTACGATTCGTGACACCCAAAGAGGGCGGAGATATATCAACCCAGATTGGAGCCAGAAAGTATCTGGAATGCTCGTCTTTAACGGGAGAGGGTGTTGACGACGTCTTCGAAGCGGCCACTCGCGCAGCTCTTCTCACGTTTGAGAAGCGAAAGAGTTCATGCTGCATTGTTCTATGACGGATCGAAGAGAGTTTAGTACGCTCAAGCCTGCGTTGCTTCTGTATTGAGAGGCACAGCAGGGAATAAGATCCTTCGATGACATTCGATTTTATCGATATCTTGCATAACCGGCGTTTGGGAGGTTTTTTGTCGAATTTTTTTCCGCCTCGAATCATTTTTGTACGCCATATGACGCCTGCTATCTTTCGACCATTTTAACCAGAGGTATCTCCCCTCTGTCGCTTTGAGCCCATCCCGATATTCCTCGGAGTTACTGTTTTTTCTGCCCATCCTTCTGGTCGATTTTACATGCGTGTGTGCGCTCTGGAGTTCCTTCTTTATATTTTTCATTTCCATGTTGGAATTTATTTCTTGACCAGGTCTCGTCATGGGTGCGTTTTGTTTCTTCGAATCTGTCTCCTTATTAGCGTCTTGGTTTTCGAATCATTTTGGTCCGTTATCTACTGTCAAATCTACGTGCTATATCACGATAATTGTATACTGCAGTGATCTAAACAACGTGCCACTCTATTGTACGGAATACAACCCAGAAATTGCCAGATAGAACGATAGAGAAAAAAAAGAACCGTCATTTATAATACAACCCAAACTCATAACAATACATGCAAATCAAAAAGTTCTTTTGAAAAACATCCACTTATTTCTTCTCCATCTTCTTCCACTCATGATTCCACCCCTCCCGACTAGGTGCATCAGTCTGCAACCGCCCATACTCAATCGGGAACATATCTGCAAAAACACCCTTCTTGTTCATCGACTTCCGGAACAACTTTCCGCCATCGTAGGCGCCCGTACGCAGCTCTTCGCACGCGCGGTACATGGCATGTTCCTGGCGCTCGAGCTCGAGATGATGCGCCCGGCGCTGCTGGGCTCGGTAGAGTTGCCAGGCGCGGTGGATGGTCCAGTGGCGGAGGTAGCGGTTGCGGGAGAAGCGGAGGGGCCGCGGGGTTAGGGGGTGCCAGAGGAAGTAGCGGATCATAGCTGGAGCAATATATGAGTATTTTCCTTCCTGTTCTTTTTTTTTATTCGGCCTCCCCGTGTAGCATTGGCACGGAGAAATTGTCTTGTGCGTGCGGGCGACGGGAAATGTCCAACGTACTGATTCTCTTATTCACCTGCGGCGGTACAGCCCCGGCATTCCTCTTGGTCAAGGCACTCGTAGTCGAGAACGTCCTCGATGCTGCGGGCTGCACGGCGGCCGTGATTGGCCCCGTGGTGGTTTTGCTGCTCGTCACGGCCTCATTGCAGACTCTGTTGATGGCGGGGCGGGTCGAGATTTGCGAGAGAGGGATTCTGAAGACATTCGCGAGGGACGCAAGGACCGGTGAGAGGGACTTCATTGTGGGATATATGCTGACTTGGGGTTTGGGGAGTTGAATTGGACGGCGGGTTTGATATGGTGGTTCTGCTTGTATCGGAGTCGGTGTCTGTTTCAGATACGCTATTCTTGATTAGGTTAGTGTTTATATTGGATGATGAGTCAGCGTATAGTAGGGTCTTCTACTGCTTACAATAGATTTTGCAGTTATACGATGTTCTATCGAACAGTAGTATAACTGTATGGTATCTATAAAGCATCTTCCATGAGAACCGAAGGGAAGCTTAGTAGCACATTTATCAGAATTGCCTGCTGCATGGAGTAACCATCAATTACAGAAGCCCTAACCCCTCATCAAGAACTTCATTCCAGTGTAGTTGCGGAAACTATCTGCCTATGTTCAATCTGAAATCGTGTTATTTAGGTGGGTCAATTTGCACATATGGGGACCGCTCATGAGTGTCAGAAAACAACGGCGCCTTTTATCAAACAAGGCAGAAAATAACCTCAACCGACGACCAACAATAACAAGCGCTCCACCATTATGGATGCAAGTATGGCAGAGGTGCAGCCATATATACTAGCCGCTCCATTTGCAAAGATATTCAGCTGATCATGAACAGTCATTTGTTGACCGCTACTTTCTAATGGGACATGGCTGGAGTTCTTACCAGTCGGACACATGACTTTTGCGACCCTATCCTTCCATTTTGATTTTACAACTAGAATGTGAGCACCTGTGAAATCGACACCGAAAATGACCGCCAGTGAGACCGTTTACGGCGTCATTTCCACACGGCGTTTCAGCGACTGGTTGCTGCTTTAACAATTTACACATGTAATCCGGCCACTATTCTACACCCGCCAAGCCTATTTGTCTTTGTAGCACCGCACCCTGGTGTTGTTGGCTTACCCTGCGAACCTCTTCAACTCATGATCAAATCGCTGCCGAAATAGGCTTCCCTCGCTGCAAAATACAGCTGCTCTCTGGTTCCTACAGGCTTCCCTGGGCGACCATATAAAATGTCACTTTTTCTCTTCCCCTTGTCTCCTTTTTCTGGCCATTTCTGTCTCTCATCACGCCTCTCAAAAACTCTCCTTCCCAACCCAGCATCAACTGTTGCAAGCAGTGCCTTCAGAACTCCCTTTTTCTTTATTCATATTATATCTGTTTGTCTCAATGACGCCGCCTCCTCTTCCTCCTGCGAACCCCGACGAGCACCAGTACTGGACCGATCCTATCCTGTGCGAGGAGACTTGGACCAAACTTGGGCATTTCTGAAATCTGGGATGGCTTCCCCCTAACTACAAGCCCGGGACATTTGAAGTTCTTGCAGTTGTTGGACAGTACTGGCAAAGGCACGTCATCCCTTCACTCTCACAGTGGACCAGAGGATGTTCCAATAAAACTAACAGCCTGCAGATATTGTGCACATTCAAAAAAGGACTATATGGAATATCTACTCTTGAAAGACAAAGTCATCTATATGAACTTTCTTGACTGGATGTCAAGGACCTCGCGCGAGAAAAGACCTCAGACCTATGATGAGTATTGGCAGTGCATGTGCCAATACTTTGGCTTGTTTGCCTGCTGGCCTGTAAATCATCATGTTCATGAGTAGATGCAACGAGTATGTTTAAGCTTCCTGTTCCATTCTTACACCTAAATACTCAATAGACAACAGTACCTTGAACATGTTTTTCCTGCAGAGCGCAAGATCAGTAGGTGCGTGACAAAGAAGAGCACACTGGACATAGATGATTTCTGCATCCTTTTACACCACCACTGAGTTCATTTTTCTTTCTTCTGTCATGGGAGCATGATTATCCAGCAAGCTGTGATCATGCTTCGGTCCTTCATCACAGGGACTTGACCAGGTGTGCTACTTCCGCAGTGAGATGCTACAAATGATCCCAATGCATCACAAGATGGCTTGCTTTCACTCAGCCCAAGAAAGCGCAAGCGGGGTGATTTGTTTAAGAGTGATCTTCCTCAACGGATTTCATCCGACGATCTTCCCAATACTATATGTTACAGTGACATCGAGCTCTTTTACCTCAGAAACTCATATGATGGTCGAGACGTTCTCTGTGCCATCATTGAATTTCGTAACCTTAAGGGCCGGTCAGAGGGTGCTGATGGGTGAGTTTTCCCAATTTCTTCGGCAAACTTTAAGTCTACTGACATTGCTGGGACGAAGGACGAACTTCTTCATGCATGGAGATTATCAATTGGCATACTGTCCAATTGCTCAAATTGCGTCACTGGCCTTCCGCGATGATGCTTTCGAAAATGAGCTGACCCCAGAGTTGATCTGGGGAATTAAGGTTCCAAAGCGTACCAGAGCTCTTCCGCTTCAGTGGAAAAAGGATAAGTTGAACCTTCCTCTACTTCGACGTGTGGTTCGAACTCAGTATGGCCACGGGGTTCATCTGACGCTACCAATGACTCGAGCCGGCTGGCACCCAAAGATCTGGGAGAGGATGGAGGATTTGAGGATAACCTAGGTCATTACAACTTCTGACGTTGGACCGCAAATGAAGCCAATCGTAAGTATCTCTGCATGTGACCCTATTGTCTTTTATAGGATCTCTGTGATTCCGATGGGTATGGGGGCTTTGGGTGAATTATTGGATTTGCCTAACGTGCTTGGAACAGGCCACTTTACCAGTCAAGAGCGGAAAAGGGTTCTTGGCCAGTCCGGAGACTTTATTTTCGAAAAGCATTACCAAGCGAATTTATCCAGCGAGATCTCCAACATGTGGTCCTCCTTCGGCCCCCTCAGGAGGGTCTTCTTCAGAGAGCAGCGGGCATGCTTAGGATCAGAGGCATGACGAAATCAGCAGGAAGCTCACCAATTTAAGGAAGACCCTACGAGATAATACTCGGCAAACTGCCAGAAAAGATTATTTCCATACGGCACCCGTACTAGAAATCGACAGACAAATTCAGCAACTCTTGGGTAAATCTGGTGCAGAAAATTGTGATGCTGACAGTATCAAAGATGGCGATGAAGATTGGCAGCCTCCCATCTGGATTATGCTTTCCCTGAAAGAGCTCGTCTAGTGGATTCATTCTATGGTCCGGAGGGGGAGTGTTTTGATGAGGATAGACTACTTGCAAAATGTATACAAGTTACTGAGGACCTGGTCGCACTCTCGCACCTCTGAACCAAATCGTCGAGGCAAACGAGCCAACTGGGATGGGGATGTTGAGCAGAGCAAGACAGCTGAGGAAAAAGAAGCCTTCCTGTCAGAAAAGAAATCCCCGGAGTGCCTCATGGATGTATGTATCTTCTGCTGTGGTATATCCCGCCGCTCACCTTCTAATCCCCATCCACACAAGTTTCCATCAGAAAGGATTCTCTCTGTCGTCATCTAATTGGTCACCTTATGAACGCACACGACGGAGTACGCTGCACCTGGGAAACTTGCAGCAAACTCCCTACTTTCATCAATATCGCTGAATTTTTAGCACATGCCGCCAATATTCATCACTATGACCTCCATATCAAGCTGGAACGTATTCCCAAGAGACGAAAGCCGTCTCGGGATAAAACACCGTCTTTCAGCAGCTCCAGCATGTCGTTAAGGTTGAGCTGATCAGCCACCGAGACGCCCGCTTCCTCCGTTGATATTGAAATAGGGAAGATTGACCCACGTTTACTTGCAGCCTCGAATACCAAATACAATGAGACCTGCTGTCAGTCCCAACGATTGAGCCCTCATTGATAGTACAAAGCGATGTCGTTTATAGTTTGTAGGTAGATCTCGAAGCTTCTCATGTACCGAAGACTGGTCCTTAATACAACATTTACGTTTTTATATAAGATCATATCACTTAAAAGCAAACGATGCTCAGGCACTAAGAACAATGCACTACCAACATAAACCATCTCTAACGCTAAATATACTAATATAATACCTTAAACACCCAAGGCAACTGGCGGGCACTCTAGATCTGCCAGTCAACTAACATCATTGTTAGTGTGTCCATGAGCTCTTAGGATATGAACATAAATGGGGCCCATCGCGTCAGGTTACTGAATCAGTATTCTGTACACTCCAGAAATAGTGGGGTAGCATACATATGTCGATGATATTTCATGTATCAGTTAAACGTAAACAAGGGTGCCAGATGCTGATGACTCGGGTAGTAAGGCTGAGCGCGTAGGGCTTTGTGGTATAGCAACCAGATACGCCAGACCTTGCGCCCTTGACCTAGCTGATCAACAGATCGCGGTCGTACGACCAGCACGGTGGAAGGACCGCCAACTGGCGTCCACACCAGGTGCAAGACCCTTACGGTCGTCTATTCACATTGTTGCGACCCTGCTGGTCTCCGGACCACCCAAGGTGATTGAAATCACTTTCATAGTCCCAGCTCTCATGCAATCAACCTCATCGTGCCCTCATCTATCACGAGCTGATATGAGGCACTAAACTAAGCACATTGTTATGGCTGGCGGGCCGCGCCTCCGGAGACAGGTTGGCTACTAATGTTCCTAGGGAATATCTCAGTTTCCCAAACTTAAATGCTTCATAAGCCGGGTTACTTCAAACAGATCTACCCAATTCAAAGAATGTACTCTAAACCCAAGTTTGGTGATTGGCCTATCAGTAGCCGCTGAGCTTTCTACCTGAGATTTGACGACTATAGGCTTCCTAAACGGGTTAATCTTGGGTTTCTAGTATCTATATAAACGATGATATGGCCATCCTAATGAATGTCATGGGGTTTTCTGAAATACATCAAGGAGGAATACGGAAGACGGCTTGAGGTATGAGGATTCTGTTCTCTTTTTATCGTTCATTCACGACTGATAGTAGGTTAGGCTTACAAAAAACAATGGATCGTCTACAACTTCACGTTGTACTCTATCGACCCCGTTATGGCAATTACCAACACTGTGGCTTGTACCTGGAGGATGAAAGAGAGCCCCTCATTTTCGAAGTTACCGGCGAACATCCGAAATTCGAACGCAATATCATGAAAGCACGACCTGAAAATTCTAGGAGCTTTCTGCAGAAAGTTTACATCGGCCTTTCTGATTACGCCGATGTAAAAAATATGAAACAAGCTGCAGAGACGGTGCCCGCCATCATGATGTACAGACAGCAGCTCGACCAGATAGGCACCTTCGTTAACTTTTTCTTCTCAGGACGATAAGACGACCCAATGAATTGCCATATGTTGGTTGGAAAGGCCGAGGCCGCTTAAGCCATTCCATGTCCTCCAAGTCAACGACAGTCTGTTCATCCCACGGCATATTACGCCATTCTTTGTCTCTGTGTTCAACACCATACTTCTGGAGGGACTTCAGAGCTTTCTCTCGCTCTTTGTGGAAGAAATCCAAATTTTCATCTTTGATTATCCGCTGAAGCCTAGTTCCAGACCAACTCAGGATCATCATATGCGCCATTACCTGACCGTGGTACCAGTATGCGATGCTTGGCTCAAAGTCGCCTGAACAGACCGGGATCTGATATCCTTGCAAGCTTCGGAGCTTGCGATAATTGTCAACTTCTGTTGTAAGGGCATGCTGATTCTCCTTTGTTGTAGCCTTGATGACTACGGTATACCCATGAGACAATAGAGTCGCTTTCATGAGATACCCCGTCCGACCACGGATGTGTAGCAGCTCAAAACCCTTATTTCGATTCTGGACAAGTTGATCGTGCAGCTTGCGCGTGAAGTCCCGCGGGCCCATTGGATGCCTCTGACCGCTGTGATGTTGTCAGTTAGGGCACTTTTTATCCAGAGGACCCCCATTGACCATACCGCGGATACAAGCCATGGTGCAGTACGGTCTCTGCACCCTTTGAGAAGGAGTTTGCTTTGTTCTTCGGTCGGGTTGTGCCCGTTTGCGTCCGCCAGTTGATAGATGTTTACCTTTCCTGCGACTCGATTGACTGCGTGCGGCTGGTGTGGTGGATGGCAAAGGCATATCCTTGTCACTATCACTGCTTTCACTTGGCGAGTCTGCCGGGGTAGATACGCCTGGATTACAGCGAGCATGGGAACGTGTATTGTGTCTTTGAATTCAGCTTCCAGTATGAAGGCCGATAGTTCGAGGGCGGTGGCTCCTTGCGAATTGTTTCGGGAATATCACGCAAGACGTCCAAGTATTCGACTTTCCAGGTCGAGAGCTGTTCATGTGCGGTATTGTACCACTCTTGGGACGGAGCTTCAGCGGCCAGCGCTTGGAGTGTGAACGCAAGCATCTGGCCCACAGCAGTCTGGTGGAGACAGCTCTCATCGCCTGCCTGCACGTCTTGATTTGGGAAACACAAATAGTATTGAACTATTGTGGGATCCTCTGGAATATGTAGAAAGACAAATGCCTCCCCTGTCCGAATACACCCGTTCTGTATCCCTAAGTCATGCATGTATGAGAATATTTGAGTGACAACAGCGGCAACAAGGCGGGTGGTATGAAACTCAAACATGTCTCCTTCCTGATCAATAACATCGCGGGCCAGGTCCATCTCGTGCAAGCCCGCGACTAGTTCTGCGACTGTAAGCTTGTGAGGGGCTTTAAACTCCACCGCATACACTGGTATCTGGCGCTCGTCAGCCACGATGTGAACACAGAACTGATCAGCACGGCGATTGCACCGCCTTCGTTAGCGAGCCCTTGTTTGACTTTGACCTGTTTGCTTCCCCTTCCCTTTTCTTCTACCTCTCCCGCGGTTGGTGTTTGTTGGTTGACGGGGTGCGTCGTCAAGATGCATCTCTAGACTGTCATCCAGTGAGGTTGAGTTCGTGCGGTCATAAAAGGCCACTCAGCCCTCAATACCAAACTCCTGTTGCAAAGTTTCATCGCCTCGTAATGCCTCGACAATGTTTTCAACAAAGTTATCCACAGTGTCTCGCTCGAAATTTCGTAAAGTTGCTTCTGAGTAAATCGGTCGGTCTTGGACATTTGTTGCGACATAGTCTAACTGGGTATTGGAAGGAAAGAGCGGACATGAGGTAAAGCCGACTGCACGCTCAAATTTCTTCCAGATTTGCTCCTGGATCTGAGGGAAATCAAGCCATGGAACAATCCGCTTGGGAAAAAGTCGATTAACCGGGTCAGTCACGTTGCCTTGGGTTGTCAGGGTCGCGTTCGTCTCGACTCGGATCGTCTGTGACAGAGATTCGTGGCAGCGATCGAGAAGGCGAAATAGAGAGTTGGGTTGCAGTCGTTGTTCTGCCTCTTC